>NW_010110058.1:22781-140481 GCF_000699245.1 Pterocles gutturalis | reverse complement strand
TTGGCCCCCCACCAAGGGCTAACCCATCATGGGAAAGTAGTTTGATTTGGGAGGTACATGCCTGTCTTGCAAGACAAAGTAAATAATAAATAATGATTTTTTCATAAGATAGAACAGTACTGAGTGGTCATAAGGAACAACAAAAATCTGGTTTTACAAGACTTATCAACTGTTTTCTACTGAAGAGGTATTATAACATGAGGCATTAATATCTCGCCACAGAACCAGGTGAGCAGCCTAAAGATATTCACATAGCAAGACAGTTTGCTCCTGAACTACTTCTAGCATGTTTACTTGTTTTCTGGCAATACAATTACCAGGTGTTCTTTCCAATGCAGCTGTTGGTACTTCTGCTTCTTTCAAGCACTTGTTCTTTCTCCTCACCAGTTTCACAGCTTTTGGGAGCTGGGAAGATCTGAACATGTACTCTCCCTTCTCCACTTATCCTCTTCATCAGCTCTTTAACAGTTAAGAAGAAAATGCCTGTCGAATGCTCAGGATACCACTAACATTACTAAAGAAGCATTCTTAGACTTAAAGGATTAGGAAAAAAAAGTATTAAAGCCCTTAATATATTTAAGGATTTGTCATAACCCAGGCATGGGTTCATAAGGCCAGATTTGTCTTTCAAATGACACTTGGGGAAATTCATCAGCTCCCAGCATGATGAGGTGGTGAGGGCAGTTATCTAAAGTTTGTTCCCATGTTGACTGTGCCAATGGAGGCAAAGAGAAATGAATCTTTGGGGGGAACAAAATAAGCCATTCAGAGACATCAGCTAAATTTGACATAGGAACAGGCAATTTTAGCTCACATAACTTTTCTGAAGGGCCTGGATGTCTAAGGAAAACAATTGCCGTGAGAAGGATCCTATTTGTCTGTGACTCCATGTGTGGTTGCCTTCACCAAAACAGCAGCAAAACTGTTAGGGGTCAATGTCCTTCCCATACCAGGGGAAAGAAAGACATCTCAAAAAGGATGTTATCTCCTAGAGTTGCCAAGCAAGTATTGTATATGAAGATTGTGTCTGGCACCAGAAGAGTCCTTCATACTACTGTCAGTCTCATGGTCTACAAATGGGAAAATGTGTCACCACTGCAGACTTCTGCAAAAGCAGCTCAAGGAGAAGATTCCTCTGTCTTTGTAAGGACTTGGCTTAAGAATGATAAAATGCCCATTTTCTTTATTTTTCTTTTGAAATAAAAAAGATTTTATCTGCATGACGACCTACTGCTTGTCTGTAAAGTTCATTGTAATTGTTCTGTGGTTTCATTCAAATGTTGTGTGACCTACTTCAGTGGGGGTCTCTTTCTACCCACATTGTATTGGTTCATTGCTCTAGAAAATGTGCTTACTGGCTTGTGAAAAACGTGTCTTGGGTATGTTTACATTGTTCAAACTCACTCTTTGCTTATTTCATCTACTTCCAGAGAACACTTTTAATATAAATAATGCAGCGTCTACATGAGAATTGCACCCATGCAAAATGGGTAGCAGAAGACTTTGGCCTTTGAGGAGCAGGTTAGTCTGAGCGGTACTCACTGTCGTCGTTTAACCCCAGCCGGCAAAAGCCCCACACAGCTGCTCACTCACTCCCCTCCAGTAGGATGGGGAAGAGAAGAAAGGAAAAAGTAAGAAAACTCATGGGTTGAGATAAAGACAGTGGAAAGCAAAATAGTGAAAGCAATAGCAAAAGCAAAAATCACAAGCAAAGCAAACCAAGGAATTCATTCACTGCTTCCCATCAGCAGGCAGGTGTTCAGCCATCTCCAGGAAAGCAGGGCTCCATCAGGCATAATAGTTGCTTGAGAAGACAAATGCATAAATCCAAATATCCCCCCATTCCTTCTTCTTTCCCCAGCTTCCTATTGCTGTGTTTGATGTGATACGATATGGAATACCCCTTTGGTGAGCTGGTGTCAGCTGTCCCAGCTGGGTCCCCTCCCAACTTCTTGTGCACCCCCATCTGCTCATTGGTGGGCTGGTGTGAGAAGCAGAAAAGGCCTTGGCTCTGTGTAAGCACTGCTCAGCAATGACAAAAACATCCCTGCGTTATCAACGCTGTTTTCAGCACAAATCTAAAACATAGCCCCATACTGGCTACTATGAAGAAAATTAACTTTATCCCAGCCAAAACCAGCACACTCATTCAAAGTTATACCTATCCAGACAAAAAAAAAAAAAAAAAAAAAAAAAAAAAAATATTAGTGCAAATGCATGCGAGGATGTGTGAAACTAGGTCATACTTACAGGTAGAAGTGTTTAGCCTAGCTGAAATGTAAGCACTTCAGGAGACAGGTGATTTTAGTAAACTGCAAGACATCTCATGCTTTCCCAGTGGGAAACATAACGTGACTACAGGTATACTTCAGTCTTAAAGATCAGATTTTTAAACAAAGAAAACCACTGCTATGCAAACATTATGTTTCTGTCCTTCTCTATGTTGTAGTAGGTTGAACAGTTGTTATGTGTTCTCCATGGAACCAGCTTGTAACCATTTTGAAAAATTAGGCAAATCAGAAACAAATAAAAGAGTAATTTGGCAGTGATTGAAATTGTTGGCATGGAATGAAGGCATTAGCAGAATCCAGCCATAGTGATTTTGTAAGCATATTCTCTACACTGGACAGACACTCTACACATAGTAAGCATGACTTTATCCATCATTTCCATCTCTTGCTTATGGGGATGATCTTCCATAAAAAACTATTCTTAAACTGGCATTATTCTTGTGTTGTATTTTAAATCCTTTAATCAATATTCAACCTTTGCCTTTTTTTTCCCCTGCTTTTTTCCTTTAGGACAAAACTGTCTATTTCAGCCCATTATAAATTTAACATTGTATCACAGTTGCAAATCTGATTCAGATCAATGGGTTGTAAATTACAAACCCTAATGATCTAATCTGTTGTTAAATCTGTTGGAGATTACACATTCCCCTCCTTTCTAATGGATATAAAAGAACCAACCACATTTTACTGAAGGAGCATGTGCAGTTTCTTATTACAGAAGAGTACTACAAAGGCCTCTACACTGTGAAACTCTTATTCCAATCTGCAGCATTTATTCACTATTAAAGAAAACAGCAACATCTTTCCTTTTATATCTACGTATTACAAATATATTAATGTTAAACATACTTACTATTTATAGCAGCATTTCAGGTGGAGTCCTCTGTGGGATACAAGCCATAGCAGCCACAAGGATACACAGACATAAACTTCTGCCAGCCGTGGACTCTGAAGCTCATGATGGTTTCTGGGTAAAGGATAAAGGACAACATATACAACCAGAAATAATGCAGGTCCCTACCATGCCAAAATGTTACAGGTATACAAACCATAAGAAACTTCAGGTATTTGTTGATCTGGGTTAGGATTTTGTAAGGAAAGAGTACATACTATGATATGCACTTTTGCCCACATCATTTTCTTTTCTTGGGCAAATACAGGTCCTTTTAAGTTTTAAGCTGAAAGAAAATATTTACCAATGCAAAGAATCTCAGATAATCCAAGTGACTCCTTATGAAACACAATATGAAATATCAACACCCCTGTAATGCCAGGAGGCTTCTGATTCTCTGCAAACACTGAGAAATGGAATTGAGTGAATAATTATCTTCTTCTGCCTTAATTTCCTATACAAAGTTTTCACCTTTTTAAATTGTCACTCTTTAAGCATCAGTCTGGGGAGGAAAAAACCATCAAAAGTCACAAAGCTTGCAAGCAATAAAAATATCTTTCCACACTTTCCAAACTAACAGCTTGATAACTAAATTTGAGAGACTAAGGCTGAATCAGCACTCAGAAGGATCCTGATCCAGAAGTTGTTATGCAAGCAATGATCTCCACTGAGATCAACAAAAGTATTGCCTGTGCACATCCTCCGAGACCAGGACTCATCTATGACTCAGAGTCATTCTCACTCCCCACTTTCTTCCCTTACCTCAAAAGATCCAAAATTTGTTCCAGCCATAATGTCATTAAATTTAACCTATTTTGGAACATGCAACCAAAACTTAACAGCTTTCCATGTATACTGCTGTGCTGCCCTGACTAAAAATATTTTACTACAGCAGCTACCCTTGTATTTGCTCTTTCATACTTATTTCATTGGACAGAACAAAACAAAAGGCTCACTCCTGAATTCCAGTCAAAAGATAGTTTCTAACAAGGCGATAAAAGAGTGCAACCTGCAACCCACCAGGCAGCTGAATTGTGACTCCTGCAGAAAATGGAGCAGGCATCTGGAGTGTTTTGCAGAGTGTGCTCTAACCTCTTTGCCCCTTTTGATTTACAAATGCCAGGCAGTTTAGGATTATAAAGCACAGCCAGTGAGATTTCACTGGAAGGAATTTGTCTCAATATACGCAGGTAGAGTCTTTTCTCTGGATGTGTTTGTGATGAACAAGAAGCTGTTGTTTCATAATCTAATAACATTGATATGCAATGATTTTATGAATAGGGAACAAAATCCATTCAGGGAAGTGACGTTGCTGCATAAGAAGTTATTAGTCTTTCCTGTGAAAGTATGGACTAGCTAAGTAGGGGACAACCAGAACAAAATAAGTGAGGATAACTCCTTTTACCTTGGCAATAGCATAAATGCTATGGAAAGAGCACTTGCATCAGAACAACCTGCTACTTCCAAGCTGTGACACAGATGTTTTGCTGTTGCAGAGAACAGTGCTGGTGTCACTAAACAGCTCAGAAGTGACTCGCACTCCTGGAAGGGAGGGAAGGTTATAAAAGGGTCATGCACAGCTGACAGACCTTTTCCTCGACACGAGGAAAGACAGAAATGGCTGGTGAGTATGAGACTGCCACCTGCATCCCAACTGCTGTGACAGTGCTTTAGGACACTAAGAACATGCGGGGTCACCATATGGAACACAGACATAGACTATACAGCCTAGACATAATTACACAATTTACTGATCCTTTCTTCTTAAAGGTTTTTGCTTTAAATAAATTACACTTTCTTTGTAGCAGGCTGTTTGTTCACATAGGGACTGAGAACATCCCTGTTAACTCATATCTCCTGCTCATTTAAAAATGTTTAGGATTGTTTCAAACTCACCTGATATG
The DNA here is from genome assembly GCF_000699245.1 of Pterocles gutturalis. Classification (NCBI taxonomy): domain Eukaryota; kingdom Metazoa; phylum Chordata; class Aves; order Pterocliformes; family Pteroclidae; genus Pterocles; species Pterocles gutturalis. The sequence goes on along the minus strand of NW_010110058.1, from coordinate 135,394 downwards.
AGTAGAGTTACACAGAGCTAAGTGAAGGTTAGGAAGCCTGCCTGAAGAAGAAGGTAGGTTTGGAGGTTACCAGCCCCCTGTGTGGAGGGTGCTCCTGGAGATACCCTGCTACCTTTGACTGCAGTGCAGTCACGCTCACCACTAGCCCCTCTGTTCAGACTGAACACCGCTCCAGGCACTGCACTCACTAAGCCCCAGGGACAGCCCCCAGACCAGTTTGAAAGTGCGGGGATAGCTGGCATTATCAGCCCTGCGGATTAGTTAGCCCTGCTGAAAAAGAGGTTAATTTGATGAAGAAGACTATTGGAGGCATTATGGTCCCTTTTTTTGGGTCAACATGTTATGGCACCTTTAGCCTGGCACTGGTTTAGCCAGGCACTGGTTTAGCCAGGATATATGCAACTTAAAAATAGAAACCAATTACCCATTGGTTATCTCACACAAAAGATAACTAGGATTCACCAAGCCATTGATCATTAGTGTGGTCCGTGATTCCATTCTGAAATCCTTCCTTTTCTCTACACAGACTTTCTCACAGCTCTTTCTGGGGGCTCTTTCTCAGCAGTCTGGGTGAAGGTCACACACTTGTGCCATGTCATATCTGGATCTTGGACACTTGATCATCAGGCAGTTAAAGTCTTTGGGGCAGGTCAAGGCTTTTACAGTAGGGGATACAGACAGAGGTTGCACAGGCTGAAGACCTGAAAGCAGATGTGCACCACTGAAACCATCCAAGAGTTAGCCCAGTGACGGTAGCAGCATCCCCTGAGGTTTTGGCAGGAACATTTACCAATGCACACAAATCTCTGTTCTGCATTATCTGGGAGGGGATCTCTGTTTCTACATCACCTGCAATCTGTTTATACCTTAAGCATTCCTTGTAATGAATTACACAGCTGGTGACTGGGAGTGCATGTACAATCTAGCATTCTTGCAAAGGTGTCATTTCCAAATTGCTCCTGCCTTAAGGCTTCCAGTCTACAGCTGAATCTGGGGGATAATGAGGAAGTGAAGAAAGCAGAGCAGAAAATCAGTGGTCACAGAACTCTTTCCTGATCGTCCTGGGCTTTTTATAATGTCACTAGTATTCTGCTAGATTTTTGATTTTATTATAATTGATATTGCTTTTGTAACCGAAGTTTCTGATGTCACTACACTATCATTTCTAGAAGACTCACGTTAGCCTTCAATGCTTTCAAATAGATAAAAATAGCATAAAGGTTTGTACAAACCTTTCCCTCAACAGTTAGCACAGGACAGTTTTCTCTAAATTTCCCAAGAACTGAAGAACATCTAAGAATTTACATATTAGTTTCATTAACTCCTCTCCAACTTTTCAAGTCATCACTTAGATCAACAAAATGGACAAAAAAAAGGGCCTATCTGACTGTTTCACGACTTGTACTATTCTAATTTCAGCTTAAAATAAATCCTTCAGTAAAATAAGCACTTAAGACCATGAGAGTGAGTCATAAGTAGGCTGGATAGTTTAATGAGGAATTGTCAAAACTTGTTACTTGAAGACAAAGATGTATTTCCTTGTACTTTAAATATGTGAAACATTCAAGGGTTTCATATATGAACAGAAAATCCCAAATAGTGATGTTGGGCTGTGTAGACACAGATCTTGTCTATACCTGAACAAAGAGAAGAGTATGTCATTATATATTTTATAGTATATTGCTAAATCCTACAGATTTAACCATGTCAGTGCAGATGAAGTGGCAAACCATCTCCAAACACCTTCAATATGGACACAGCTTTTGCAGTCTAAATCTGCCTGCATCAGCGAAAGTTGTTCCCATTTAGACAAAAGGAATAAGCTACTTCAGAATACCTAGTTCTGCCTTCTCACCTGAAAAAAAAATCACTTTTAATAAACAGGAAAAAATAAATTATGTGTGAAATGGGCTCAAAATACCAAATTTTACTAATTTACTTCTTCTTTCATACAGAACCAAGGTGGTAATGTTCTTTGTACAGCTCAAATTAGAAATATTTTGGGTTATCATTTTACAGTAAACAGCCTAAGTCAGAGAGTCAAATTCTTATATTAATCAGAGCACTGAGAAGACAACCTAGATAAAGTATAAAATTTATTACACATCTGTTTACTTTTAAAGAATGACTGTAGGAGTTCTTTTATGTGCTAAGGAGTTTAAGAAAAAAAAAAAAAGGAAAAAAAAAAAGCCCCAGAGTAGGTAATTCAATTCTAACAGTTGAAATTGTTATGCAAATATCCAAATTTTAGAAAAAAGATAATCTATTCTTTAAAGCTACACCTTTTGCTTGCAGGAATTCTTCTTATTTACCATGTTAAGATAGCTGTTTTAAGAATCTCAAAATAGAAGACAACAATGAATAGTCAGGCCCATGATAAAACTAAAGGTTCAACTAAGCTTCCTTGGCCAGCCAGACTGGAATCACTGAAGAACCCCATTGCTGTAGGCAAAGGTGTGCGAAGAGTCTCCAACATCACATTTGGCCGTGGATGCTTCCCAGCCCCAAGAACCCCACCACACCCATTCATACGTGGGTTAATGAAGAGAGATCTTGTTTTGATTTTGATCTGAGGCTTTCTTTGGACCTGTGAGATTTTTCAGCTCGCCCACATGCCCTTTAGAAGAAGAGTGCATCTTTTGACTCAAAACAGCATTTTTAGGAAAAAATCTTCAACTGATATAAATATCCATCTGTATGCCTCTATTGAAGACTGTCAGAAATCCATTGGTTTACATGAGCTAATAAAATGCCTTCACTATGAGAAATGTGCTTATAAGCAAAAGGGAATAAGCTTAATATTATGGCTATAACATATAAAAATATTTCCTTGCACAGCTTTCCTTAAATCTGATGGAAGCTGTGATACTGGAAAAAGCTGTAATCTGTGAGTTTAAATGTAAAGGCAGACATGACTCAGCACTGGCAATGCCATAGTCCAACCAGTGTCTGTAAACTATTGTTGGACATCAGGCATGAGGAAAAAGGATGACATCATCTGTGTTGTTTCTCCTTTTATCTGTTTTTCGTAAGTGGGTTAAGTGAATTACTGTCTGAAATAACAATATAAATCTTTATTTGTGCTTAAATTTTTTAACTGCCTATTTTAAAATTTGTCTGTAGGCTTAGAGTCATCCAGTCAGGTGAAGCAATTGTTCAGTACAAGCGGCAAATGAGGAACAGCGAATAGTCAAAGCAGCGATGCCTCTCCAATCTTAGTGAACAATCTAAAAGCTGAAAATAAGATAATTTTTTTTTTAATCATTCAAAATAAGAATCTGATTTACAAAGTACTGAAATGTAGGCGTATACTGCTAATGAAAACAGACTATAACTCTGCATATATAGTGTTCACTGCAAAACCTGGGGCCTCGTCTATTTGTTAACATTAACATCATTTTTAGTGACTGTGTCATTGTTAAAGGAATGGCTGTGAAAATCATAGGAAGTAAAATATTGAAATAATTGCCAGTGAGATGGCCTAATGGGAAAGAAATTATCTAAAATGGCTGAAGCATCTAGAGAGGAGTTAAAGCAGCCATTAGACAGACTCTCAAAAGATTTTGATTAACAGTCTGGAGTGGGTGAAACTATTAATAACTAACTGACTTTGATATGTTTGTTTCTTGTAATCCCATTGCCTTGGTTTGATATAGGTACAAGTCACATAATTAGAAGCCTCATTCCAACTAGAAATCAGTGTCAAGTGACATTGGGCTCATTTATCATGTCGGAGTCAATAGGCCACGCAGGTTTTTTTAAATCATCTTTGTCCTTATAAAAGTTAAGGCACAGCACAGTAACTGGTGTTTAGCACTCAGAGTGCTTGGAGGTTTTCCAAGTAACTTCTAAATGAAGTCCACATGGGAATATATGGTTTAAAAACCATGTATTTAAAAAAATTTCCAAACAATAATAAAAAGTTGAGGTTTTATATCAGAGCTACCATTGCCAAAACTTTCCATTTTATTTGCATGCAAGTTCCTATACATATCTGCTGTAGGGAATAAGTATGTAGGAACTCAAAGACCTTTCTTTCTAAAAAGAGATCTAATTTATTTTTCTTCATTATTTTTCAGGTGCTTGGGGTCAGTAGTTCAACTAATTACATTTCTTTTTTCAGCCACCATTTGAGAATGACTGTAGGAGAGAAAAGGAAACCCTTTTGGATAAAATTACATTGAAATCTGATCTGCACAGTTTTCCAGTAGACTGTTAAATGAATAATCCATCTTCTGTCTTCCAGTGATATGAAGGTTGTAATCCATTTTTGGATATTGGAAAGTAGCTGTGGGAAGGTCTTGTGTTATTTTACCTTGTATACATAGGGCTTCATCCTGTTGTCATGAAGGCTATGTCAAAGGTTCTGTGGAGCTATAATAGTGCAGGATCAGAGCCTAGAATTATGAATCTTTGTGAAATCATGGACTTATCATACATATGGTTAATCCCAGCAACCAGACAGTAGGTTTTGTTCTTAGTCTATAAAAAACACAGCAAATATTTTGCTGAATTGACTATGAAAGAATAAAGAGAACAAAAGACAGTTTGCCTTTCATATAAAGTTATGCAGATTATTTCCTCTTTTTATCTCATTACATTTCCAAAACGCAATCAAGAGTAAAGCATACAGAGAAAAGCAAGGGCAAGGTTAAGTGCTCAATGGATCACAGGGGATTTTGTAGGATATCCTAGATTATTTTAGCTAATTTTTTTTTAATAATTTTACTTTACCCCATTGTTAAACTCTCCTAATTATAGAATCATAGAACCACAGAATGGTTAAGGATGGAAAGGACCTTAAAGATCATCCAGTTCCAACCCCCCTGTCATGGGCAGGGACACCCTCCACTAGCCCAGGTTGCTCAAAGCCTCATCCAGCCTGGCCTTGAACCCCTCCAGGGATGGGGCATCCACAGCTTCCCTGGGCAACCTGTTCCAGTGTCTCACCACCCTCACAGTGAAAAATTTCTTCCTAATATCTAATCTAAATCTGTCCTTTTTCAGTTTATAATCGTTACCCCTTGTCCTCTCACTACACTCCCTGATAAAGAGTGTTTCTCCATCTCTCCCGTAATTCTTCATGTATTTGTCTGAAACAATGCCTAACATCACATTACGCTATCCTTACAAGACAATAACCAATATCACAATGTAGATGAAGGAAGCTATAAAATTTAAATTAACTTCTGTCCTCTTTGCCACAGTGATAAATTGTCTTTCTGTTTTCAAATGCAACACTCATGTCATTGAGTTTACAATTCAGATACTTCCTGTTTTTCCTAAGTATAACAAACAGCAAGTTAAATACGAATTTCATAACTCAGCAGCTGTTAATGAATGCGCAAGAAATCTAGCTTGATAGCTTTCATAAAGGTTTTGTGATAAAATCACGAAAATTTGAAACCAGATAGACTCAGAAGCAACAAGAAAAGATGTTACAGACATGCTGAGGTCCTCTACTTTGCTGTCAATCAATATAAGAAGAAACACTGATTTCAAAATATTAAGACTATGAAACTCAAAGAATTCCCAAAGCACATAAGACTACTAAAAATGATCATCACTGACAGATCACTGATAATGTACTGATCTCTCTGTGCATTTTGTTTCTCAAGACAAAATAATCTATAAAATAAAAATATAAGTTTTATTATGAAGGTTAAAATGTTATGTTAAAAATCAAATAACGTGCAACAAGAGCATTAGAAAATTCCTAACAGGAAGCTATCTCAGCTCATCATTTTAAGGTTGGGGATTTTCTAGAGAAAAGTAAAAAAAAAAAAACCAAACTGAACAAGAGAAAAAAAGGCCACAAGAAGGCTCAAAGCATAGCAGAGTAAAATAGAAATCTTAAATAAGATTGAGTCTGACAGGTTATTTTAAGAACCTGAGCGTGCTGAGGCTGAGCATTATTGTAGTTCAGCACAATGAATGGTCCCCTCAAAAATGCATGCCTATTGTGAGAGCAAAAATACTTAATTTGGGTTCTAGCTCTCACAGCTTTGGAAGAGGGAGAAAATAAGAAAGAAAAATAATCAGGTTCAAAAAGAATAAATTGCTATTGCTGGCAGAGAAAGATTAATTAGAGGTAAAGGCCTTTAAGTAGAACCTGAGAATAGGAGGTATTTCAAAAAATAAAAAAAAAAAAAAAATTTACAAAGGGTCCAGGTGATCATTAGAGCTGAAATATATCACCTTAGAAAACATTAGGTGGTTTGGTTTTTTTAACCACAGACTAAGGAAGAACCTGCAACTTTATCCTGAATCTCACTCTACAAAAAACTAACTTTAAGAGAGAGAAAGGTCTCAGGCTTAAAGACCTGCAGTCTTTGTAAAATAACAATGACTCCACTCGCAGCTAGTCACAGGTCTGATTTCTGAGGTGTGTTTATGCCCTAGACTCAGTGGGGAGGAAAGTGGTGAATTAGATATTCACCGATGTACAAGATTCTTCTGTGTTTCCAATATACCTGAAAATTTGCCCTAACTTCTGAACTTAAGTCAGAAAATCCTTTTTTTAGTTAATCTAGATTTCCTTTTCTTTCTTATAAATTTACATAATGTCTAAAAACTTTGTCATGAGCTTGGCAAATTCATTTTCATTTTATGTTATCTTTTGTTACGTTATGTGTACCAAACTAGAAATTTCTGTCTATTCCTCTAAATTCTGTATTTTAGGAGAACATATGGATTTTTTAATTGTGTATTCTGTTACTGACCTGGAATTAACCACACACAATCTTTCTTTTTTTAAGACAATTTAGATTTATTTTATTAACAATTGATGTATTCTATCATAAAAATTTTGAAAGTGAAGATCATTATTCAAAACACAAGGCTATTTACTGATAAACAGTTTTTTCTCAGTAAATCTAAACAACCACAAGAGGTGATTTAACTGAACAATCCCCCCACTAGAAATGAATCAAATCTGATCAGTATCAGCTACTTGTCATCAATACTTTGTTCTTGTTTTGTTTCTGAAGCCGCTTCAGATACAGTATTTTCCCATACTGTACAATTAAGGTCACAAGGAAACTTTTCTTGCTTGGATAATTTGTCTCTACCTGGCTCAGGCTAACAGCAGGACTTGAAATATGTGTACGTAGCATTCCCATGCAGAGATATCTCAGCTAGTTATAAAGACTATGAAAAAATAAATGTTTTCCAAGGAGTCTGGGCCTAATTTCCTCTGACCTGTTGAGGCTATTTACTCCAATGATCTCCCCATGCCAGCATGTGTCTGTGCCCTTGACACTGAGATTCATGGTTCACCAACAGGATTGGCATCTTGCTAGTAAATAACAATCATTTTACTGTTGGAGGCAGATGAAACTAAAAGCCTTTTAAATGGGCAAAATACAGCTAGGTGACAAAACCTGATAGGAGGCCACAGGTAGAACTTGAGAGACCTTCGGCTGGGTGGAGTCAAAGCTGGCAAGTGGTCAGTAACAAGCAGGTGGAACTTGGAAGACTAGAAGAATAGAAAAAAACACGTCCATGAGCTAATTTAAAATTACATGGGTCCACTCAGTGTGTGATATTTATACCAAGGATCACTTGAGCTATAGGAAAACAGGTGGGTGACAATATATGCAGAGAAGGAGGACTGGATGTCTTCCAAGCAGCATCATAAAACCAAGCAAGGAGTCGAGGAAATCCACTATAGCCATCCCAGCCTCCATTTCAAAACAAAGAGATAGAAAGGGAGGACCATAGCCTGATGTTTCTGTTACAGACAAAATGTCAGCCCAAGGTTCCCTGTCAGTGCTTACAGGCACAGTTTAAAACTAACAATAGTGTTTGCATGGTGGCTATTCCTCTTGCTTAAAACTGTAGCAATGAAGGTCAGCCTACTGAAATTTAATTCAGAACGAGTCATAGTAGTGCACTGCTTCTCTGACCCTTCAAAAACTAAAAAGAAGCTGTGACAGGAAATAAGAAAAAATCCCTCCAGCCATCACTTAGACTTCTACAACCATATCATTCACCCAAAAAGCTCAGTTTGGATGAGAGGAACCTTACTTTCAATGAGCAATAAAGTTTTGATATTAAAGTAGATATTCAGCCCATGAATGTACAGGACAATCTTACCTTTCATGACACAGCTCACTCAGTCATTTAAAGGGTTTACAATCCAACTCAAGATTTCTCCCAAACATCTCCCGCAGAACAGAATTCTTAAACTTCCTCAGTTAATGGGAGCAGGGCTTATAAGAACCAGGTTCCATGTGGCTTCAGGAATTACAGCACTTGTCCCCACAGCATATTGCAATGGGTTACAAACCATGTGAGATAATACCGAAAAGAAGCAATACAGCCAGGAAAGTGAAGAATCCTACATGTACCAAGGAACAGCTAAACTTAATGCCACCTCCACTGCTTGCCCTCTTCAGACAGTACCACACCCAACTTTGTCCCAGACCCCACTTCCACTTGATCCACTCTGTGACACCTTCAGTGAGTGAACGCAGTCTTCCTCATTTAAGCAGGGCCCCATTTCAAGCAGATGGGTACAGAGGAATCAAGCTGCAAAGTTGCCATTGTATTTTCTAAGCATCTATTAGTAATATAAGATAGAAGTCTGATTCATCAGCAGAATTTTAACTGTAATGCATTAAAAAGTAATTCCACTACAAACACTTTTTAAAAGAACATCACCACAGTACACTGCTGCATATGGAGGTAAATACTTTTAGAACACAAATTGTTCCTTTTAAGTGGATCAGCACTTGGTCAGGGAGACTGGAGAAAAAAATAATCAAACATGTTAACCAAAGCACTGACTCCAGTTGAGATGAGTTGCTCTCATGTTTGCCTTAAGTACAGGCAGAAAAATACAAGCTGACTCTACTTCAGAGGTTTTGGTTTTGCTTTTTTTCCAGGTTGTCTTCACTTAATTCACTGGGCAGTTGTCAAACACAATCACATGGGATGAGGATATAGGTAAGGGCTGAAATCCTGGAATACATTTTGGCAGTGCTATTTTCTAATGTATATATGGACTCACACAACATTAACTAATGCCTGAAGAAACTTTTTAAGTGCCACAGTCACTTATATATTCTTCCTCTGCATGTATGTTAAGCACAGAATGCAGTTAGAGCCAACAGTGGCAAAAGATCCAGTTGCCAAATACGTTCAAACAACCCCCCAAACAAACTGACATCCAGACTAGTCAATTTCCAGTTATGCAGTCAAGAAGCATTCATGGAGTAGCTTCATTTGTAGATAGTAAATCCATAAATCTTTTAAAAAAGTGCTTATGTTTGTTCTGTAAGCAAACGCAGAAATTTTCCCCATTGCTGCAAACTGTGTGTTTCCTAGCTGGGAAAAAGCTAGAAAATAGTAAAAAAATGGTGGGGAAAGATGCTTTCCCACATTTAAAAAATCTCTCATTCAGAAAGCCTGTTCTTTCAGATCCGGTTGGAAGGATGTTTTCTCACAAACTTTTCAGCTAGTCAGCTCTGTCTTTAACCTCCAACTTGGTTGCACAGCAGGTGTTTAGTTAGAAGTAGCAATGTACTTTATTTATGTAAGCAACAGATTGTACGTTTGTGTGGTGTTAATTTTCTTACTTGCGGTGACCCATGAGGACTGTCACCTCACTGGAAACAGCTTCTCCCTGGGAAAGCCACATCATGAGCTCAGCCCAGACCAGAGTCACCCAGTCAGAGCACCCAACAGTTAGTACTGCTTCTCTAGATGCATTCAGAAAAGTGATAATACATATAAAAGAGTAATGTGATGGGTTCACCCTTGGTTGGGAGCAGACTCCACACAGCCAGTCTCTCACCTTCCCCCCTGCAGAAGATAGGGGAGACAGTTAAAGGGGTAAAGGGAAAAAAGACTTGCGGGTTGAGATAAGAACAATGTAATAACTAAACTAAAATAATATTGAAAATAGTCATGATGATAATAATAGTTATATCTATAAATATACAAATGAGTGATACACAGTGATACTGCTCACCACCTTATTACCAAGGCTCAGCACACTCCCACCTAACGATCCTGGAACAGGCAGAGTCTGAAACCGCACTCCCAGACCAGAGATAAGAGCCCAAGCATCTGAGACCGAGAGCTGACCAAGGGAGGAAGATGATCCAGGGAGAGGGACCACCCAGAGCAAGATGACCCAGAGCAAGAGAGCTGATCCAGAGCCAGAAAAAGGGATGAGCTTCCAAAGAGCCCTCACCTATACTGGGCATGACATGCATGATATGGAATAGACTATTGGCCACTTCAGGTCTCAACCCTAAACCTAAGATCAAATCCTAGGCTAGTAACTGGGGCTGTGCTCCCTCCCAGCTTCTGCTGTACCTGCAGACGTTGGCCCAGCAGAGAAGCTGAAGAGACCTTGAACGTCCTGGCAACAACTAAAAACATCACTGTTATCAGCTTTCTTCTTAGCACAAATCCAAAACACAGCCTCTTACTCGCTATTATCACTATTATGAAGAAAGTTAAATGTGTCTCAGGTGAACCCAGGACAAGTAACCAGACAGAAAGTAAGTACCTATTCTCTGGTGTTTCCCAAAGAATAGTGTGGTCAGTTAAATAGTGATGAAAAAACACAACTTTAGGAATATGCTACTCTTAGAAAATGACAGTTTGTTTCAGGATGTTGAAAGGCTTCAAAAGGGGCTCAGACTGGCGTATTATGCTGCTCTTATCCTAAACAACCCTGGAGATATTCAGGGTTTCTCGGGATTTCCTAGTAAACAGATGGTCTATTTCTCTTCTTTGCACCACGTTGAATGGACTTCCTTGGCAATCACAGGTAGGGATATGCAGGTACCCTTGGAAGTGGAATTGTCCAATACACCATAACATGACAAGGTATTTCAGGAGTGCAGGAAAGACAAAAGAGCAACTGGTAAGACAGATTTTTTTTTTTTTCTGCTATGTTAGCAAAGCATAAGCAGCAGCTGTTCTAACAATATTCGCTTCTTTGCTCCCAGCAAGTGTTTCCCAGCAGTGGGAGTAGCAGTAGTTCTGTGACTCAGGACTTCACAGGCATCAGCCTTAGGAGAAATCTTGCTTAGGTAACTTCAATGCCAATTGAGCCATAGGCTTGATTTACAATTCTTCTCACAGTGCTTCTTTTTTTAAGTAAATATCTCCCAGATACAGCTTGGGGTTTTTTTACCTAAATAAAGAGAGAGGAGAGAGAGATCCTACTGCCTTGATTTTGGCAGTTTATCCTTTGCACTTGCTAGGGTACCCAGCAGCAAATTTTTACTCAGAGTGGATACAACTCAAGGAAATTCCATGTCTGAGCAGTAGTTAAGGCTGCAGTCAAAGATGGCAGAATATATGCCGTTTGCAGAAGTGAGCCTCCCAGGAATTAATTACCCACAAAAGGGGAATCTTTATGAAAGTATTGATATTTTTAATCTCACTGCCCATTTAAGTGAAATCTCAGCTTGTTGCAGACCATCCCTTGGGCTTGTTCCACTTCAGAGAGTTCCTTTAGGGTCACCTTTATGGCTTATTTGGTAGCATCTATCCTTGTTGCAGGCATTGTGCCATGAAAAAAAGAGTTAGCAGCAGAAAAACCCTTTTCACTAGCACCTCAAGCAATGTAGAGCAGCCCTTAGGTGGTCATTTCTAGCTGGCACAAAGAGACCAGACCAGTTCTGACCTGTGTAACTACAAAGGTACTTCACAAGGCAGATTTGTGCCTTGTTTTTTAACATTGATTTGTATTGTCACTAGCTTGACTCTAAGAACACCAAAAGAAGTAGAGTAGTATGACAGTGTAATCCTGGATGTCCTTGATGTTCCTGATTCATACTCCTAATTTAGGGGTTTATGCCTTCTCTCTATCAGATGTTGTTTTGTAGAACAAAACAGGTTATTGTCTTGAGGTTGACAGCAGCATATACCAGAATGTCATACGGGTTATATAAGAGATTTCTCACTTCATTCCTCGTCACGCTACACATCAGTTCTCTCGTTACAAACAGCTAAACCACTGGGAATACTTGGGATATGTGTATACGGCAGTCTTAGCTCAAACTCATACTTGGGACTTTGTCCGTCCACTCCCTCCATTAGCTCATTAAGAAAGCTATGTCCTCAAGAAAAGTCCTAAATCTTGCCTGGCTGCTGCAGGCGCCTGGGGTTCCCTGTGGACCCGGAGCTTTGGGGGCTCCTTGGGTCCATCAGGGCAGGGCCTGACAGCAGGGGCCCATCCCACCTCCCCAGCCAGGAGCAGGGCAGCTGGGGGGCACCAGGGAAGCTCCAGCCCTGGGCATTGAGCATCTCCTTTGGGATGGGGATGGGCCAAGGCTGGGCTGGGACATGGGCCCAGAGATCCTGCTCAGCAAGGACCATGGCTGGACACTGTGATGCAGCAGGAGCTGTAGCTCTGTCAGGGAACAAATGGCAAAGGCTCGTCTGGACCCTGGTGCAGTTCCCCTGCAGCACCTCAGGGAGCCCGTCCCCATGTCACCAGTGGGACAGGAGCTGCCCTCACCCCCGTGACCACTAAGCTGGCCCCAAACCCCAGCAGCCAGCCCTCTGAGGGTATGGGTGGGATGCTCTCCAGGCTCTTGGAACAGTTTGAAGGGTCTTTGTGAGGAAAAGCATCCAGAGCAGAAGGTCTGGCTTCTCAGGAGAGGTGTGGGGGAAAGTTGTTGATCTCAGACAGGACGTGTGAGGGAGAAAAACCAACAAACATTTGCTGGAAGCCCTGTAACAGACAGAGAGAATTTCCACAGCTGTTTGAGCCAACCCAGCTGGCTGCCCAAAGCACAGCAGGGAGGATTCAGACCACCACAGCCTCAGGCAATGCGCGGAGTGCACAGAGGCATTGCAGGGAGACACTGAGGTCCTCAGCCGCCACAGCTCCTTGCAGCGTGGGCATCTCCCCTCAGCCATGTTTACTATGCACAATATACTTCAAGTCTCAGAAGAAAAAAATCATCTGCCTGTATCCAAGCCAAATGAGCTAACCTTGAAGCCGATCCCAGTGTATTTCACCAACAGCATGGTGATGTCCAGTGCATTCAGACTACCACTCGTTTTTTTTACACCAGGTCAGTCATTTAGGTTGCTTTGTTTTTTCTGAGTAGAAAAACTGTAGCAGACTAAAGAATACATACAGTTTTCTCAAATATTTTCATAACTCAGTCTTTACACATTGAAAAAGACCATTTCACTGAATCCTCCTTGAAAATATATCAGCAAGCAGTCATCCACACAGCTCCACTGATTTTGTTTTCAACAATCTGATCCCTTTTATTTTGTTTATGAAGTAAAAAGTATCATGAGGCTCCAGGTGTCTTGCAAATTTGCCAAGTGCTTGTGAAGTTCACAGAACTTTAAACTCCTCTGGATTTCCTAACTTATTAATGTTTGTTTCAGATGCAAAGAAAAATCATTGCTATTTTGTTTGGCTTATGCAAGCCTAGTTTTGTTCAATACTAAAAAAAAAAAAGAAAAAAATGGAAAATATCCAGAGAGTGAATTGTTGTTTTGGATTTTAATATAAACTGGATTAGTTATGGGACTAAAAAATATAAGTATTTTGTGGCTGTATTGAATTTTAAGTAGGTGATTCTATGTCCTCTGAGAATTATTCTGAAAATACAGAATTCTTTTTTAAGATTTATGTTGAGGTTGGAGATGTTTGGGGTTAAAATTAATTTAGAGATTGATTAGGCCAGCCATCACCACCATGAAACTTTAATCTTGATGGCAGTGCCAGCAAGTCTCATCAAAATGTCTTCCACCATTTCTAATGCTTTGTGCTTTTGTTGAATTCCACTCTTACCCAGTATCATCAGGAGCCCACATAGTATTTTAGAAATGGTAAATTTTAGAACTCCAGAGGTATTCAGAAACTTACCAGAAAGGCATGAACTAAAGAGAACTGAGTCTTAATCTGTAATCAGATGAAGATCACAGAATATAATGAGCTATAAAGCTTGGTGGTGTGTGAGTACATTGACAATTGCTCATGCTTTAAGGAAAATCTTCACCTTGAACTTGGTTTGGGGAAATAGTCTGGTATCTGGGAGAAAAGCAGGGTGAAGAAAACTCCAGCTTCTTCTCTTTAGTTCATAGTGAACTTTCTTCACAGAAGACACAAAGCTGAAGTACTCTTTTAACCCAGTGGCTTTGTATCTTTTGAGCTTTATTGCTTCTACCTGCATGTGCTTTCAAGGTGATGTTCATATCATGTGATATCCTGAGCCTATCCCTGGAAATCCAGTACCTTTCTTTGTGTAACAGATCACCATACCTCTGTCCCACTGAAAACTGCTGCTGTGGTGGAGATGGGGTTTAAAAATGTGCCTTGATACATATGGGAAAAGTCACTATATAGCAACTGTTGAGGATATGCAGAGCTAGAATCTCCTCTCTAGCCGAAATTGCAATTTGACCTTCTAACATTCATCAGAAATTCTGGCCACATATGCAAATTTTTCAGATGGTTAGTGAATGTTTAAACAAAAACAGAGGCCCGAAATTTAAAGTAATACCTTCACTGTCACGTGACAATAGCTGCTACCACTGTCATGGACCACCCCTGCTTATCACTTCCATCCCTTCCAAATGGTGAATGATTGTTTCTTTGGGTTCTCTTGGCCCTCACTCACCATTTTCCACTCAGGTTTGGGATGAGATGGTTATTTGTGCTGCTGTACAGTGAAAGAGGCAGAAATACGACTAATTTACTTACCCCTGGATACTGAAACCTGCTGCCTGTTCAGAGAATAAATATCTTAAAATCTTACATAGGTAGCATGGTTTTGCAGCAGCAGATCTGACTTCATCTCCATCTGCCAGTGTCTAGTCTCACATGATCTTCTAAGACAAAAACAATTATATTTATGGAGCATGGGTAGAGAAAGCCAAATTTCTGGACAACATTTAAGGGTACTCTTCATGCAGCTCCCATTCCCAAAGCATTGTACAGCTCCTCACTGTAAGATAGCTTTTAAACTTTTTGGTGAAGTAAGTGCAGCTTGTCCTTAACTGTCACGTGAAGCTCCCTTTTCAAGGTAAACTGATAGGTAGTATTTTGTATATTTCTGATGAAAAGTGCACACACACAGGGAAGCTATTTGAAATAAACGGCCCTACTCCTATAAGAGCTAGTCAGCACAAGCAAGGGTGGTGAGATCTGCTGCATTTAGAGTCAAAATGAACAAGCTTGTACACATAATATTGTATGAGGAGCCTTGAATGCATGTTCATTTTTTTCCTCAGGGATTATAATTTTCCCAAGCTTCACATGGAAGTGGACAGAATATTCAAGTGCTCTACAGTTTGCCTTCTACACCTAGCGCTGTACTTGACTCTTCTACCTGCAGGAGTTCACATTTAACCAGAAAATCTACACCTTAAGGCAGAAAAAAAAAATGAAGAGGACATGTCTCCTCTCTTTCAGGAGCAGTTCTAGCTAATATCCCCAACTGCCTCCATTGGGCAATACACTGGATCATTGTATGTATGTATTCAGTTCCCTGGGCAATTAATATGCCTGCATGCATAGAGGACTCAAGGTTAATGTAAAGTAAAAATGGAACGTGTGACACAAAATAATCTTGAAAAAAAAAAAAAAAAAGGCCAGGATTGTTTTGGTGGCATTTTAAAGTGATAAAAGAAGCACCCTGCTCAGACCATGAGGAACAGAAATAAGAATTCTTAACTCTTAGCACAGTTCTTAACTCTTAGCACAGTTCTTAACTCACAAGCACAGTTAAGCCACTGGTGTTTTTCCATGGTTCAGGTACCAGTATTATCAGTTATAAAATAGTCAGGAGTCGGAAGAGAATCAGCATTCAGAGGAGTTCAGTAAGAGTGCACCTTGAAATACCATATGCGGTTTACTCCTTTAAGCCAAGCAGCAATGTGAAGTGAATTAAAGTAACTACTTTTTAAATCTTTAATTATGACAACAATAATGAAAGTGTTAAAGCAAAAGTAAGGCTTAAGATAAGCTTGAGCCCACAGTGAAGACTGGTGGAATCTGATTTAAACATGATAAGGAAAGTCAAAGTCTATCTGGAGCAAAATCCAGTGAGAAATGTGAAGGGCAACAAGAAAGGTTTCTAAATGTATATCACCAGCAAAAGGAAGACTACAGAAAATGTGTGTTCACTGCTGAATGGGGTTGGGACCTGGAAAAAATGGATGAAGGCCAAGGTACTCAATGCCTTTTTGTCTTGGTCTTCACTAGTAAGACCAGCCTTCAGGAATCCCAGGTTCCTGAGACTGGTGGAAAAGTCCAAAGCAAGGCAGACTTACCCTCAGTGGAAGAGGATCAGCTTAGAGAACACTTAAGCAAACTGGACATGCACAAGTACGTTGGATCTGATGAGATACAGCATGAGCGCTGTGGGAGCTGACTGATGTCATTGTGAGGCCACTCTCTACTATCTTTGAAAGGTCGTGGTGATCAAGGCAGGCTCCTGAGGAATAGAAGAAAGCAACATCAATCCTTTTTTCAAGGACAAGGAGGAAAATCTGAGGATCTACAGGCTGATTGTCTTTACCTCAACCTTTGGGAAAGTGGTGGACCAAATAATCCTGAAAGACATTTCCAAACATATGAAGGACAAGAAGGTTATTGGGAGTAAACAGGATGGATTTACCAAGGGGATATCATACTTGACCAACTTCATATCCTGTGAGGAGGTGATTGGCTGGGTAGATGAGGGGAGAGCAGTGGTTATTGTTTATCTTGTCTTTAGGTAAGGCTTTCAACATTGCCTCCTATAACATGCTCATAGAGAAACTTACGAAGTATGGGTTAGATAGGTAAAGGGTGAGGTAGACTGAAAACTGGATGAACTACTAGGCTTAAAGTGTTGTGATCAGCAGCATGAAGTCTAGCTGTAGGCTAATCACTAGTGCTATAACCTAAGGCTCAATACTGGAGCCAGTACTGTTCAGCCACTTCATTAATGACCTACATAATAGGACACAGGTGCACCCTCAGCAAACCTGAAGACAATATAAAATTGGGAGAAGTTGCTGATATACCAGGTGGTTGTGCTGTCATTTAGAAGGACCTCAACAGGATGGAAAAATTAACAAACAGGACTCTTGTGAAGTTTAACAAAGGGAAATACCAAGTCATTTCGCTGGGGAGAAATAGGCCCAGGCACCAGTATAGGCTGGAGGTCAACCAGTTTGAAAGTAGCTCTGCAAAAAGGGACCTGGTGGTCTTGGTAGACAATAAGGTGGACAACATGAGCCAACAACATGCTCTTGCAGCAAGGAAGGCCAGCGTAATCCTGGGCTGTATTAGGAGGAGTGTTGCCAGCAGTTTGAGGGAGATGGTCCTTCCTCTCTTACTCAGATGAGACACATCTAGACTACCATGTCCAATTCTGGGCTCCCGAGTACAAGAGAGACATGGGCTTACTGTTGTGAGTCCAGTGAAGAGCTGCAAAGATGATTAAGGAACTGGAGCATCTTACATATGAGAAAAGCCTGAGAGAGCTAGGACTGTTCATCCTGAAGAAGAGAAGGTTTAAGAGGATCCTATCCATGTGCATAAATAACTGATGGGGAGTTAAAGAAGACAGATCCAGGCTCTTCTCAGCAGTACTCAGCAACAGACATGCACTGAAACATAGAAAATGCCATTCTTTTATTGTAAGAGTGACTGAGCACTGGCACAGGTTGTTCTGAGAGTTTGTGGAGTTTCCATCCTTGGAGATATTCAAAACCCCGCTGGACGCAGCCCCAAGCAACCTGCTCTAACTGACCCTGCTTTGAGCGGAGAAGTCAGTCTCAAAGGTACCTACCAACCTCAACCATTCTGTGATTCCATGGTAGGACAGAAAAAATAATGCTTCAGGGATTAAGCATGTTCTAAGAGTGTGAAACCAAGAAAGGATGTTAAACATGCCCAGAAAAAAAAAAAAAAAAATAAAAAAAAAAGTTCACTACATGGCAATATTCCGCTTCACATTCAGACAAGAGATATAAATTGTCAAAGGTTCAGTGAAGCCAAAGTTGCACATTTCTCTTGTTTACAGGCAAGTGAGAAAATGGGCACTGGCATGTATGGGTGCAAGGGTTCTGGAAGTCAGATTTGGTCTAGTAGGAGATCAAAACCAAATGCCAGTGAGGGTCAAGGGAGAAGAGAACAATATTCAAGGTGAAGAAAAGAATGAAGTGCAGGAAGTGGAGCTTAAGACCGTATAATTTGGCTTGCAGCTGCCTAGTTTTCTACTCGTGAATACACATGCTAACATATTACCTCTTTGAAATTCCTCTGGTACTTCAGCACAGTGTTATGCTTATTTTATTTACATTACTGCTGTATTGCTGTTTTCACATACTCATCTTGTTTTCTTCTTCCCTCAACAGAGATTGTGTCTATCTTCTGCCAGTCAAGATGCCTCAGGGAAACAAACTCACTACAGATTTAATGTTCCATGTTTGTGGCACACTACTTCATAATTTAAGATACCTACTTCTGGTAGAATAAGGATTTTCAGTTTTTAAGAGTAATGTAATCCTAAAGGAGTTCAGCTACAACAAAACCCCTAAACTTAAGCATCTTTGCCATATTCATTGTATTTATTTCCATCTTTCACTTTTCTACCAAACTAAAATCAGCCTTAGAAAACTCTCTGTGAACTTGACAGTTATTTAGACAGGCACTGATAAATAACCAGACTCATATTTCCTTCAAGGACCCACACACACATATATATAATACCACATACTTATAGCAGTGTAAGAAATCCTCACAAGGCTTTACTCATGGCACTGCTCAATCTTGCTCAGGATCTCCCAAGAAAAGGAGCCACCCTGAGCTCTGACAGACTCCAGCCAAAGAAGGAAACTTGTACCAAGAGCATGTTAGTATGAATTTGCTGTAGTGTTAAGACAGTGACTGATCAGCTAGAATGTAAATGAAGACGAAGCAGAATAATTATTTCTGCTAAAGATGATGCATTATTTAAATTACTTATCAGCATCTTAAGACTGAAACCACTAAGTGTTTAAAATTAAAAAAAGGACCCTTCTGAATCCATAACCTACATGGAGGGAAAACAATACTTGAATTCTGCCAAGCTGCTGACCCAAGTTTTTATTTAAGAAAACATTGATTGATTTATTTTTGTGAACCTAACAGCCTCTGATACGTACAAAATTTCAAAGCAAAGAACATTTCAAAAGATGGCTGGAGGGGACAAATCTTACTTTTCCTTGTAGAACAGTCTTGCCCCCATCTGCCCCTTACAACTGTGTAATTTCCTTTATTGTTAGTGAAAGCTGCTGCACACACCAGAGAATACAGCCATGAAAGTTTAGCAAAGCCTCATGGAAATATTTCTTTTTTGCCAATGTCGTCATTGCTGAGAGGAAAAAATCCTTTCCCCCTTTTAAAAAATCTGTTATCATCAGAGACACTTGCATGTAGACAGGATCTCAGTTCCTTGAGACATTATGTGCTCCTATTGCTGCTACTTGATATTCACAATGCTCTCTTTCTGACCTACAACTCATGGCTATAGTCAGAGATTGTAGCTACAGCTAAGTTATTTTAACATCAACAGCAAATAGTTACTTCAGTAAAGGAAGAAGCAGCAAGAGGGAAGCTACCCCTAGAAACAAGATGTATTTTCTTAGAGATGGTCACCAGTTCCTGGTATAATGTAAATAATTTCATTGAAAACTTGACTTCATGAAATGTCTAACACGTAAGCTTCATCAGTGCTTTATACAGTCACCTTTGAAAAACAATGTTTGTGAACATTTTAACCCCCAGCATCCTATTGAATTCTGTGGGTCCTTCCCCACCATTGCCATCCCTTTTGGACCTTCCCATCTGCCCCACCACAGGGTGACTCAGGCTTTGACCCAGAGACGAGAACATGGCGCTGCTTCAACTGGTGCCACGCCAACATCTGAAATGGGTTGTTTCAGTCTGGAAGAACCATACCATGTGGAACAACAGTGGAGCCATAAGGCTGTTTTAGAGGGGCTTTTCAAGGAGCATATATTGCAGTAACAGCTAGTGAATTGAATATTTAATATTTTTACATTTTTAGTGCAGCTCAATGATTTTGATTAATTTATATGTTTAGGGTTTGCTGATGGCTAATTTTACAGTGTTTATTGTATTTTTTTAAGTATTACTGTGTTTAGAAAGGTGCTTCTTGTTTTACACTTTTAGAGAAATAAGTGTACTCAAGATTTATATTACATGTCGTTATGTATTATAAAACCACAAATTCTTCAAGAAAGTGATCCTATCGCCAACATCCCTTTCACCATTACATTTTCATCTGGCTGTCAACGCACTTGCATCCTCTTCTTCCTCCTTATATTCCACTTTCATGGTGTTCCACACTGTTTTGCCATGTGAACTGCAGCAATAACCTCCTTCCTTTGCATCTTAATAGAGAAATAAATCCAAAGAATAAAAAGGCAGTTTTGAGGTCTGGCCTAGCCCAGACAATTTAATCAAAGCCATGAATTAGCATTTTCTAGTTGCTAGGAAATGGCACCTCAGAACATCTGACAGGCGGATGCACTTAGGCTTGCTCTCCACAACAGGAGAGGTTAATTTGATTCCAACCACTTTCCAATAAAAGGTGAATCTATTTGTACTCCTATGGCCAGCAACACAGACTTTTCTCCTGGTATTTCTTCTCAGACGCAGGGCTTTATTTTCATGAATTGTCTATTAAATGTATGTATTACTTAGTACCCAAAATACACAGACAATACCTTTAAAATGAAGAGAGGGGCTCCCTCAAATTGAATCACCATTAACCTGTTTGTCAAAGGGAATAACCATTCTACACCTGCAAGCACTTATCAGCTTTCCTTGGCATTTACTTAAAATTAAATTTTTTAGAACGCCTTAAAAATAATCACCAGACTGATCGGGAGGCATTTCTCCTGTTAAATTGTATTTAATAATTGTTAGCCTGTTACAAAACTGAATATATCTTTCCTTTTATTAGAGTATTAAAGAAAATAAAGTTTGAGGCTTTTGAGAAATGAAAGCCTGTCTATGACCATCTAATGAATTTACCTGAGGCAGTACAACTTCCCAAGGAATTATTAGTCTTATTTTTTAAAAATGAGCCTAGGTGTTATTAAATCAAGAATTGATGTAATAAAGTCACCTGCTCTATTTCTGCTAAGGGAAAATTGTATATAAGCTGTGTGAAAAATATTCTAAGGGTTGGCTAGATGTGTGCCAAGTAAGTTTGCTGAAATCCAAAAAATTCTGATACTTTCCTATATATAATGGTCTAGTCATTGAGGGCTAGCATTAAAAACTTCTCAGAAAAAGTAATTAAAATTAATGAAGTCAATTGTTCAGAACTCAAGCTAAGAGGCTGCCTAGGGAAAAATAGTGTATTTCAGACCTAAAGGATGAAATGCAGATTCACAAATATCACATGGAAAGCTTTTAAGGCAAAGATTTATTGGTAGAATGATTGGATTTTGTCTTTCTACATCTTTGCTTGAAAATAACCTTTTTCACAAATGAGAGGTGACCTATAAATAGTGTCCTTTGGCTGTGTTTTTATGTCCCTTTCATGGTTTAATTATACCGGCTATCTTTTACCAATTACACATCAGTACCAAAATACTGTTTTCTCATAAACATGAAGTACAATGTCACAAATACGACTTCAGATGCAAAAACTCAAACTGCATCTGTCCTTTGTCAATTAATTAGTTTATTATTTAAAATTCAGGAACAGGTGGGTCCAGTCTTGCTGTAGTTAGTCAACACCTTGGACTGTTGACTTTAATAAATGACAATTTTTTGCCCATTAATTAATTTTGCAGTGTCTGGGGGAAAAAATGCCAGTTTTTGTTTCCACTGAGAAGAAAGAAACAAAGGAGCAAGAGAAAGGGAGAGAAAGGTATAGGGGGAGGGAGAAAGCAGCTGGAATGTTGGCACCTAAAGTAGCCTCCTGATGAAAGCAGGGCCAACTGCAAATCTAGACCAGGTTGCTCATGGCCCGGTCCTCTTGAACTTTGACTATCTATCTCCAGCAGTGTGGATCCCACAGCTCGGCACCTACCACGATGCTCGATAACTCTTAACACCCTCCAAGGAGAAGCACCCCACAGCCCCTCAAACGGGGAGACCATATGCAGGGTCAAGGTGAGTTTCTCTGGGTGTTCCCTCCCATGCAGGTTCTTCAGATGTCAGAGTACACACCAGTGCCCTGTGCAGGCACAGCAGCTTGTTACCCCCAGTAATAGTAGTTGCAAGTGCAAGGAACTGCCTTGGGAAAAGGCTAGAGATAAGTTTAGAGGTAATAAAATGTATTCAGTGTGCATGGCAAAGTTTTGGTAGTGGTGGGGCTACAGGGTTGGCTTCTGCGAGGAGCTGCTAGAAGCTTCCCCGATGTCTGATAGAGGCAACACCAGCTGGCTCCAAGTTGGACCCGACATCATCCAAGGTTGAGACCATCAGCGACAGTGGTAACGCCTCTGTGATAACATATTTAAGAGGAAAAAAAATGTGCAACAAACTGCAGCCGGAGAGAGGTGGGAAAACGTGAGAGCAGCAACTCTGCAGACACCAGGGTCAGTGAGTGCAGTGGGAGGGCAGGAGGTGCTCCAGGCGCTGGAGCAGAGGTTCCCCTGCAGCCCGTGGTGCAGCCCATGGCGAGGCAGCTGTGCCCCTGCAGCCATGGGGGTAACGGGGGAGCAGAGATACACCTGCAGCCCGGGGAGGACCCCATATCAGAGCAGGGGGATGCCCGAAGGATGCTCCTGGCAGGATCTGTGGCCCTGTGGAGAGAGGAGCCCAGGCTGGAGCAGGTTTGCTGGCAGGACTTGTGACCCTGTGGGGGACCCACGCTGGAGCTGTTTGTGCCTGAAGGACTGCACCCGTGGAAGGGACCCACGCTGGAGCAGCTTGTGAAGAACTGCAGCCTGTGGGAAGGACTCACAATGGAGAAGTTTGTGGAGGACTGTCTCCTGTGGAAGTGACCCCAGGCTGGAGCAGGGGAAGAGTGTGAGGAGCCCTCCTCCTGAGGAGGAGTGACCAGCAGAGACAATGTGTGATGAACTGACCACAACACCCGTTCCCCATCCCCCTGCACCAATGGAGGGGAAGAGGTAGAGAAATCAGGAGTGAAGTTAAGCCTGGGGAGAAGGGAGGGGTGGGGAGAAGGTGTTTTTAAGATTTATTTTTTATTTCTGATTACCCTACTCTCATTTGATTGGTAATCAATTAAACTAATTTCCCCAAGTCTGTTTTGCCTGTGAAAATAACTGGTGAGTGATCTCTCCCTGTCCTTATCTCAACCCATGAGCCTTTCATTATATTTTCTCCTCCTCTGTCTAGCAGAGGAGGGGGAGTGATAGAGCGGCTTTGGTGGGCACCTGGCATCCAGCCAAGGTTAACCCACTACATAAAGAATACAGAATAGAATAGAATAGAATAGAATAGAATAGAGAAACTTACAATCAAGGGGAAAATTAAAACATATCCAGAGGAAAACAACGTGCAGGGTTTATGCCAGTATCTAAGCAGCAGAGCACAGCCTCATCCAGCACCTGCTGATTCACCAGTGAGGAAAAGAAAGCTCATTAGGCTGCAATGGTCACACCATTCCAGGTTCTGAGATCTCTTCTTATTTAGAGCTTAATATTAAAGCATCAGTTGGCCAGGATTCATGACCAAAATCCTGTCAAACCATGGGGGCATAATCTTCAAACAATTATCCTGGTGTAATTCCACTGAGGCCAGAGAACAGGTGAGGAACCAAAATTGTGGTTAAAAATGACCTGATGGAGATCATCCAAACCTAGCATAAATGAGCCGTTACGTATTTCATTAACAGAAAACAACAGGAGCCAAAAAGGCTCTGGAAGAAGGTAACACTTTGAACCTGCTAGTCTGCTCCATTCAGACAAATATATTATATAGGAGACTGTAAAGATTTTTATTAGTTTTAAATGTCAGATTTTTCTGTCCAGAATAGTTGCTCAATAGGGACAAAGAGTGTCTGGTATGAATTGGTTTTGCCATCCAGAGAAAATTAAATTTTATCTTTTAGTATGATAATCTGATTATACCCAAGAGGTTTGCAAGAAAGATATTAATTTTGCATATTTTCCCGAGGAAAGGTTGGTTTAGAGCCTTGTGAAATAGTTCCCTGCTGTCTGTCAGCCCAGTGAAGTCTTTCTGAGCCTATTAAGGCAGCTGGTGAATGGGCATCCTGAATGTCTATTACAAATAATTAAAGGATTTTTTTTTTGGTACCTGCAGGTTCTCTAGCATTAATCATTTGCAGTGTCAATCCATTTCTCTGAAAAAGTGTTCCTAAAATAATTGTCTGCCGTAAATCAACACTCTCTTCAGCATTTGTCACAAAAGCCTAATGGTCACATTACACAAGCAGAGAGACGCTAACATAAGAGGGAGCAGGCCAAACAAGAACGGAGAAAGTAGTGCCCTGCTTTTTTAAATACAAATTTAATATTAAAAACAATGGGCATTTGCCAATCTGCAGAGCATAACTGGACCAGTTTTAAAATTTTGACAGGAAGACAAATTGAACACATCCTCTAATGATGCAGTAAACAGAGGTGGCAAAACAAAGACAAAAAGTAAAACAGAAGCCTTACTTACAAAGCAAAGTCTACAAAAGATAAATGGAGTGCCTTTGCCCCATGCATATGATCTGGAAATAAACTGAGAAGTGAGCAGCATTTAGCCTTTGTTTCCTGTTGTATTTTCAGGAAACAGAACGTTTTATCAAAACAAAGGCAGAAGAAATGTTAATAAACCTGTAAAGGAGCAAAGCTTTTATACTCCTCTAGACAACACTGCAGCAGCAAGGAAGAGAATTTTAGCAACCCACCTGTCAGGAAAAAAATTAAAATTATATCCAGAGACTGGAATGGCAGGCTGAACACTGAGGCACCTACTAATTATCAGCTGGACACGGACCAGATAACTATGATACTCAAAGTTACAATGAGAAAGAAAAAAGCTGGAATGAGAAAAGCTCAAAGACAAAAGCTGGAATGCAATGACCTAAACTTTAAATGAGGCACTAAAAAAACATTTAGGCTGGGTATGTGTGGATGAGAGGCAGAGGTCAAGCAAAATCTGAAATGATACAGTTTGCCATTGTTACAAGGAACTGAGTATCTACCAAAGGAATTAAAACATGCCATACAAAGAGCAAGCAAAAGTGAGCTACAAAAAGATCAAGGGGGAAAAAAATACAAATTCTAGCAATTAAAAATTAGTAGCAATGTTTAAATTTGTCTGTAAAGACAAACCACATGATAAACTAATGCTTACTAAAACAAGAACCGAGATCAGAACCTGATATTGCTGATGTAAATATTCTTGAGAAAACTTAAGACACCTAATAAAAATTCGTAAGTTGTTTTTCCTGAAAAAAAAAAGTATATTGGTTCTGGACTGTTACAGAAACAACATTGTTAGGGAATATAACTTCCTTCATATTTATTATTTATACGTATATAACAATCAGTTCCAGCACAGAAATAAGCATTTACAAGTAATACAATAATCTTTATGACATTTTCCATGTGTAGAACAGAATAATTCACCAACCCTAAACTTCCTTTTTGATAGAATGGGCAAATTTTCTACTATTGCCAGTTTATGAAAACAATAAAAATGTAAAAATGTATAATGAGATGAATTCTTCTTTTTGCACATGCTTGACGGAAAAGATATCCATATCTGATATATCTACCTTTCTAAGACGCACTGGTAGTTCAGCTGACGCGGTCACCACTCGTTGTATTGGTGTGCTTTGGTTAGCTGCTGGCAATTCCCTATTCACTGGTGTGGGAGTGGGGTTCTGCAGTCCCTGGGGCATGATGATGGTCTCAGTACGTCGCTTGGAGACCAGACCTTTTTTTGAGCTACATCCCTACTTGGCCACCACCTAGATTCAGACATTCGGACACTCAGAGACACTGATAGAAGTTATGTAGTTAGAAGGACTCTGACAATTTATTGATATCTGGAAACCAGTAGATTCTTGTCCTGGGCTGTCCTGCCTCAACACACTTTCCCAGATCCAGACAGAAAGCACTGACAACCTGAAAGGACTTTTATCACTGTTTTTAGTAACCCACTAAGGACTGTATGGGGCCTCTACAGGCAGTTGCATTGGAGCATCCTACAATAAAATCAAGAAACAGTATTTTTTTAATTCAACTCTCTGAGACACCATAAACTGTCAGATCTGAGTGCCTGTTCTTCCCTCTCTTATGAACCTGAAAGATTTTAATTGCTTACAAAAACACCTTCTGTAACTTCTTTTTCTAGTGAGGAAATTGAAGCTTTTCTTTTTATTTCTGCCTAAATTTACAACTCATATTCCATGATCCCATTCAATCTCCCTCTTCAACTTCTTTTGCAGTTACTTCACCTTGCTATGTAGAGTATAGATTACTAGTTTGTTTCTATCTATGGGTTGCTATATCTATAGATTATTAACTTCGCTACTATCAAACTAAATGGATCAAATTAGGTATTGTGGTCAGGTGTTTTTTGGTCTTACAAGCAAGATATTTTCTGGTTTGTTGCTAGTAAAGGGTTGTAATTCAAAATTTTAACTGCTTTTAGGATATTCCTCATTTGTCAAGACTGCATCACATTTTATTGACTGCCACGAGCCAACGGGCACAGTCACTCCTGGGAACCAGGGCACTGCCTTTCCACAGAGGTTGAGGCTGTATGCCCAGCTTGCCACCCATGAGTGTGGGACTTCTTCCCATATGAACAGCATGGGATTCCTCTAAACTCCATTACCTTCCCCCTCTGTCCTTCTCTCTGCCATCCTTCTGCCATTCCCCTGATGCCTCTGAAGTGCCAATGACACCATCAGGATTTCACAACAGCTGTCATCCACAATGCAATAATTGAGAGGTTAACTTATATATGCAACCAAAACTATGTGTAGCTCAATCTCCACCTGTCACAAAGGAGCCACAAGCTTAGGAACCATGTTCCTGTTTTTTAGTGCAGTTTTCTCGTCTGGGCATTGGCATTCAAGAAACACAAATGCCGATGTCATCACCTCGGCTTCCGGTGCCTTTCCTCATTTCCCATGCAGACTCCCTCCAAGCTTATCAGTCCGGCCTGAGACAGAGCAAGGAGCTGTAGTGAAGCCAACGCAAACCTAACTTAATTAGCAGCACTAAAGCCACCTCAAATCTCCCGCCTTCCAGCCTTTGGCCTGAGCTCTGTAAAGCAAATAAGCAAAGAAAACAGGAAAGCAAGGGACAACATTTATCCTTAAAAATAGAACCCAGGATGTTTGCCCCCACAAGAGCATCTTCCTCTAAGCTGTGCTCCTTCTTCTGCCATTCCTCATTAGCACAGTTACTGGGGACAGTCCTGCTGGTAAAAGCAAAGGCTTCTGCTCAGTGGCCTAGAGGAGCCCACCAGGAGGTAAGCCATCAAAATCAATGTTCACTCTGACATATACATCAGCGGAAAGTCCTGTTCTGTCGATATGTGCTTGTGGAAGCAAGGCTCCCAGAGTTTAACTGCTGGCTTTTCTTATCTGTGTTTGCTCCTGAACATCTGGGATTTAAGAGATATATGTGGAAGCACAGCACTGACATATAGAAGAAAACAATCAATACCATACTTAACCTTGATCTGAAGAATATATGGCTCATTTAGTCTCTTGGTTTAGCTCACACTGTAGGAAAAAGTAGTATTTCATACCAATCTAAGACCAGGTCAACAGTGTTGAGCATCAAAACAGTTTGAATCACAGATGCAGTAGTTGGGCAATTATCTGTGTTACAGATGAAAAACAGATGGTTTCCCCTGTTCTAATAGCAAGCCCAATGGCAGAAAGCTAACAATGTGCTTGTAACATACATCTCACTAAGTTAATATAAAACGAGAGTTAAATCTATAGTTTAGAGAGAAATTGAATTAAGTGGAACTCTGGATCTGCACATGGGACCATTGGAGAATTGGGGCCCTTTATGTGTATCGATGTTCTTTACAGTCTAACAAGAAAGTCTATGGCTTTAACAAAACTTTAAAAAACTGAAATATCGAGATCAATAACAAACCTCTCTGTTACATCTGGAATACTGTTCACTATCAATGAGGGAACAGAGAGGCTTAGAGGAAGTGTCCCAAGTCAATAACAATCTGTCTACATTAAATAGCACTTTTGTCCTGATTTAAGTAAATTCTGAAGGTTTCTATTGCATAGAACTGCAAATTGTCTGTGCGACAGCCATGCCTTTTGGAATACAAAGTGACCTGGAGGTATTCAACAGAAATGCAGGATTTAAAGTCGCTGATAAAAAGATTTGAACGAAGGGTAAAACCCAGCTGTGCTACCAACCAAGAGAATGGTCCAAAATTATAGAGAAAAAATGTTTTTCCTCATAAACTAAAATTTAATTTTTAAATTAGGAGGAAAATGTGGCTCCTCCCTTTCTTTTGCCCACTGATGTAGAATGGTATAAAGGAAGAGTAATCTGAAAATAAGGAATTCTTCTAACTGGAGTGGAATTAAAATTGTCAAACAAAAACAAATTTAAATTTATTCAAAACATTAAAAAATTTTGGAAAATAAGGTCGACAATATATGAAACATTTTTCCTCCCAGTTCCCTGTGAGAAAGAATTGTACTTGGACAATTTGCATGAGAAGATTTTTTTGTATAATAAAAAATTAAAGATAAATGAATAATCAAATTTTCAGTAAAACAATGATGATACAGGTGATTTTCACTCAGCACCATTTATTGTGTGTAAAACAAGTGTTGCTTTAATTTTAGAGTCAGCAGAGCTAAACTCACGTATTTTAACTACACGTATATCAGTGCAAATAATGCTTTGAACTTCTGTAGGAACATAATGACTGACTGACTGACTGACTGATGAAAGACTCAGTATCTTATTAATGACTCCAGTCCCATGAGTGTGTCCAATCAATTTTCTAAGTATTTCAAAGCTAGGTATTTTGTTGGTTTCTTCATTACTTTTCAAGGTCCCTGCCTGCTATTGATCACTCCAGGTACTTCCTAAGGTTTCAGTCGGACATTTTCCACAAAGTCAAAGCAGTGAAAAGTCAGCCATGACAGAGATTTTAAAAATTATTTAAATCTTTCCCCACTCCATCATGTCAGAAGGCAAATCTTATTTACATAGTATCCTTTGAAGAAGTGCAATTATGTCATTAATCAAAAGCAAACCTTGAAGGCGAAACAGCTCAGTAAAATATCCTTTTTTATCCTTCATATTTATAGCTCTCAAGAGAGAGCATGTTGCCTAGGAATATAGTGGACTGATTTAAAAAAAAAAAGTCAAGGAGCAAGTTATCATATTGCCATGGGACTGTGGTTCATTTTACCGTGTAGAACATTCCCTTTATAATACATGCCACCGTAATGAATCTCTTTTCTAGGGTATTCTGTTCTCCTCCTTTTCTTTGTGCAGTAACTGTGCCTGACACACAGTGAGTAACTTGAGATCTGTTCAGCTGTTGGGTTGTAGGGCACGCTTCTGGTATTAACGTCGCAACTAAAGAGGCCATGTGATAATTTAGTGACTACATGATATAATTCTGCGTCTGTCATTTTTGGGTTTAACTGCTGCTAGAAAAAAACATATCCTGGTTGTGTTATTATTTGTAACATTCACTTGATAAAAGTTCCTCAAATCTTCATACGCTTCCTTCTGATGATTATTTAGAAACAATTCTATAACAAAGGCTCCAGGTGTATAAACTCTGTTCTTGCAAAAATACAAGTAAGGAAATATAACAAAAGATTTCCTATTGGTACTTTACAGTACATAAAAGCACTTGGATCGTTTTTTAGGAACCAAGGATGTGAAAGATACACTCCTATTCATTGCAACCAATTTTGGTAAAGCTGCTTTGTTTTGCTTTCTTCATCAAACCAACAAAAGTAAAATATTGCACTAAAGTTAACACAGTCTTCAGCAACATTATTTTCAGCAAGAACATTTTTAGGGAAGTTTGCCTAGAACAGGTGCATATCGTCTATGGAAATTCCAGTTCTCCTCACAGATGTCCTTCACAGTCCCCCTCTTTTCCTCCTTTTTTAAGGGATTCATAACAATGGAGTAATGTGAAATACAATATGAGAATCATTAATTCAATCAACTTCTCATTTATAACAGTATTTTTCAATAATTTTTGTTCATTTTTACAGCCAAAACACAGTCTGGCTGAAAGCAAGCATGGAGAAAGCCTTTACCAAATGGACATTAATTCTTTGAGTGCAAGTTAGTTTGTTTTCAGCAAACCTTTGGAAAAAAGAGTAAGACAAGAGATGCATTGGTTTTGCCTGAGCTTTGCACTGTGCTCATAACAAGTTTCAGTTCTTTGCATAGGAATCTGCTTTTGTTGGGTGCTTACAACAGCAAACAGCACATCACACTGCTCTACAAAATGAGGCTCATAAACAGGATAACGACAGTAGTGTGCCCTGTCTGCAGAGGTCTAGCACAAGGCTGACACAACACTTCTGAACTCCTTTCCCTGGCAGTGTTTCCAGGGATAAAGGAGTATCAAGGTTGCCCTAGACTAATTTTTTGTGATCCTAATGTTTGCTGGATGCCATTTCTTTGAGATTTCAAGAAACAGATGCAAGCAAAAGCAATTCTCTGCTCTGCCTCTTGAGACCCTGAGGGTAGTACACAGGTACAAAGCTGATATGAGCAAATAGTTATTGAAATTTTCCAGGTTTTAGGCATCTTGAGGATCAAAAGATCAATTTTTCCACCATTTCCACATGAGTGTCAGTCCCTCTTTGCCCACTGCACACCACAAGGTGACTGGCAAGAAAGGCTGATGAAGTTCTTCTCCATAATCTGCCTGTGAAAGTTATTTTGGCTGAGCACACAGCTTCTCCTCCCTCCACAGCTGCAAATACAGGTGAGCATGTGCATGTGTGCGCATGTGTATGTGTCCATACTACACACGTGATGATGATGATGAAGAAGTCCGTAGCTCCCCGACACAGACTGTCCGATGGAAAAGCTTAAATTGGTTGAGGGTCCATATTGAGCACGCAGCAGTAATTTGCAGAGTGCTTCAGGACCTCTGCATTGTGGGTAATTCAATTTCTCATAATATAACTCTGCCACCTCAGTGTGTCCCCTGTAGAGTGATAATGAGACCTGACAGTGTCCGAGAGGGCATGAGACTTTCAGCTGTATCATAAGGGCTGAACGCAGGCATTTTGACCAGACAGCTAGTCCTGGCCTCTCACACTGTTGCCGCTCCCCGCTGTGCTGGCTTTCAGCAGGGCACAACAAAAAGAGGCAACTGAGGGCTATTAGCCTTCTCAATCTCTTTTTTAGTATCAGGGTACATTTACAGATAGCTGCTGGGTCTTTTTGAGTGTATATTACGTTTTCTACTGACATACCCAGTATTTGACAGAGCTGTTGAAATTGAAACCACACCACCGGCACTTTGTTGCTTTTCAGGTCTGAAGCATGTTTGTAATACACAGTCCACCTCTGTCAAGGTAACAGCTTGGAAAGGCAATAAAAATGCATGATTCTTCCAGACCATGTTTCTGTGGATTTCTGTCTCTCCTGGACACCTGCAAGCAGCATTTCGATAGACTGTAGGTGACAAGAGGGCAGCATCTTTCACAAAATCAAAATGACCAGTATGCACTTTGAACTCAGCCACTGAGAGACAGCTGTCACTGATGAAAGATGCCGTGCTTAGGCTTGACTATCATGAGAGCATTTTCACCATCCAGTTTCTTCTTGCATGGGTATTTTACTACCTCATCTTCACACCATTCAAAGTAGTGTGTAGTTACACTGCACTATCATGTCCTTCAGGCATCGTATGCTCCCATCTCACTCTGTGTGCCAGGATGTCAAATCACTGTGAGAAATCAAAAAGATAATCAGAAGGCAAGGCTTTTAATGTGCTGAGACTACTTCAGTGCTGAACAATGTTCAGGTGCCCTTCCAGAAATGCCCACCTCAGACAGCAATGCTTTGCTTTGGACTGGTGTTGAATGGCCATAACTCTATGCTCTCTGTTTCTCAGATGACGCCGTCAACCAAGGTACCCAACACTCACATCCCAAGTTAAAACTGGAAATTTCTGTAAGATAACCCTTAGGTTCAGGGGAAATTTTAAATCAGTTTTTACCAGACCCTCATCCTTATTCATCACCTTTAAATGTGTAACAGAATCCTGCTATTTTCACCAAACCTACATTTCGGTTTTGCCTGTTTGTTCTTACAATTTTTTTTTAAGCTCATCTGGTTTTGACAGTGATGTTGACAGTTGCTTAGTAAAAATCCTTGGGCACCATTTGAGGTGCCAAGGCCCTACTATGTGATACAGGCAGCAACAATGATCCCCTCACTCTCTCAGCTTCAGCAGATCTTCTATGAAGAAGCTTTGCAGCTTTGATAGAGCTGCCTGTACATCATACACATCTTCCTCGGTGAAGTTCAGACACAGGTTTTTTTAATGTTAATTTCCACTGACTTTATTTTGCCTTCTTTTGGTGTTGCAGGAACCTAAAGCTACGTTCTCTGTTCCTCAGACATTTCATTTTTCATTTGCTCGGTAGCTGTGATGTCTAACCCCAGAGCCCACCACATGGCAGAACAGACCAATACCTCCAGCTTTTTCCTTCTTTAGTTTGACACAAGGGAAGAAAAAAAGTGGGAGAGCTCTGATACGTGCACTCACTGCATTTTCAAAGGACTATTCCTGACAAGCAGTGCTGGATCTAAGAGAAGGGAAGTGGTCTGTGGGAAGACATTGGTAGCCTTCATTAAAATGTAGCAGGAGAAAGTCCTCCTTGTTAGCAGATTGCCAGTGTTTGCATGGCTGAGCTGCATGGAAGATGTTTCACCTACAGATCCTACGCATCAAGAAACAGAAATAGCACATGTAGTGCACAACAGTTGTGTTCAGCTTTAGTGTTTTGGAAGCACATTAATCAGGAATGCTTGTCTGTTAGACAAGAGAAACGCTTCAGTGAATAAAGCACTAGCCAGAACCAAACAAAAAACAGGTCAGAAACCTAAAATAAAAAAATATCATTAAAGACGTGTTTAAGGAATGAAGAATGACAATGTTTGAAACTGGAGTAACTGTGGGTGCCCCTCTGGTCCAATGAGAAATACAAGCGTGATGTTAGAATATTTTTGTATGAGTTAGTACTACCGGATTAGAAAATTTCTTCTAAAAAGGCAAAGTACTGTGTGAATAAACATATAATTATATTGCTGTGTGAGGGAAATACTAAACAGATCTATGTAAAAAGAGAAACAAAGCAGAGTAAAATGAGCACCATTGCTCTAACTCTTATTGTTACACATTCATATGATATCTTCCTGCCTTTCCCTCTGAAAATAATTCTGAATCATAGTGCACCCTTTGCAAGACCTATTATGAAAAGACACTTATTTTGAGAACTGAACTTGTAGTTTTATCTGAAAAGTAACTGCTGTGACAGGTTTGTTAAGGAAGCCTGTTTTCCTGAAAAGCACATTGACCTGCTTCCATCAAACTGCTGTCCTTTAGTTAGCTACTATTGGTTTGGCCACCTCTGTATCCTCTCCTTTATACTTTTGCATGAGATCTGTATGAGCCTGCCTTGCATATATATCTTACCTGCCATCTTTGGATAGGCTGTGTGTGGGACACACACTGCTTTTCTGTTAAAATCTAGCTCATCCTGCAAAGTTTGGGGGCCCAAGAGGAGAGAGCAGCCAATGAGGCTGCTGTAGGTTCAGACACTAGGCTCAGAGCAGGAATTGGGTGCTTGCTCCCAGGACTCTTTCTGCACGGTAATACAAGGGATTACTAGTGCAAAATGTGTAAAGAGTGATGGGGAAAAGTTATCAGTGCACCAGAAAGGTTACCTTGTCAAGTGTGTCACAGAATTACTTGGTGTTCTAGAGCTCTGCTTGGACTCAGGTGTGCCGCTGAATTTGTTCTTTCCAGGGAGCAGCATTTACTGCAGAAGAGAATCCATGTGGCAAGAGGAGCAAAGTCTCTCATTTATCAGCCAGTCACTGGTATGTTTCTTCATCTGCTTTGGAAAGCAACCCAAGAAAGTAGGTGCTGATCATACTATGCAATTTCAGCTGTGATTTGTGCTGTGAAATTTTTTTCAGAATAAACTGTGTTTGGGTAATAAGGTATGAAATTCGCAACAGCAGACAGCACTACGTACAATGAATAAAATTCTGAATTTGCTGGAGGCCAGTGCGGGGGGAAAAAAAAAAAAAGAGCTCTTTAATGAATCTGGATTTCTGCACCAATTTTGGAATACTGGGGGGGAAAAAAAGATGTTCCACTGAATCGTACTGTTCTTCCTTGAAAATGTCTCTGTTTAATTAAGATGTCCCACTGAGTACGGTGAAGCGTGGAATTCGATCAGCTGCTTTAAAAGGAAACAAAATGGAGCATGAAACAACTGTGTAGAGTTAACTGGTGATTCCAGCTCAGAAGAAAATAACAGGGGCAGCAATTTTTGGAAAGGAAGCTGGCACTGCAGCTGGAATTTAGCAGTCAGGAGCCACAGGCAACTCAAGCAGCCTGAGAGCGTGGAGATTTAGGGAACACATTCCTTGGAGCTAAAATTATCACTCCATGATTATTTTCTGGGGCTCTGATCTCAAATACCAAGTTCTCAGATATGTAGTAAACAAGCAATATTCACATCCATGCTTGTCTTTGTACCTGTTTATAGGTGCATGTGGGTTGCAGCAGCTAAAACTGTTTCTGTCTGAATATTACATTAGCCTCTTGCCTGAGAATGTAAACTGTCTTGTTTTCCTTAAATTCAACCTGCTTTTCATTGAATTTGTGTATTAAATTTAAGGTTGTTTTCATGGTGTTGTGTAATTTATTGTGGTACCAAGTACAATGAAACATCAAAAATATGTGACTGTGTATTTATTGATCTGTCTGCTGTTCAGGTCTCAAATAGGATTAGGTCCCATGGCATTTCTAAATATTAGGCAAGCCATCAAATTTAGACTTTAAGAACATTCTTAAAATAGTCTAAAATATTTACCAGCTCGAAGATCTCAAATCTTTTGGTAAGGCCACATCAACATTATAACAAATTCTAAAGAAAAAATCTAGAATATATTTTTCATGCTGATAAAATAAAAAAGTGATAAATGTAACCTTTTCTGGGCAAAAGATTACTCTGAAAAATTATCAGTAAAAGAAAAATGATCTACAGATTTTAAGCATCCACATTTTGGAACAATGCACGTTCTTACAAAACTAGTGTTTATACCATAATAGGAAGAGGCTGTCATTGATCAACTTGATCATAAGCTGTTATTTTAACATTATCACCAAGTAATGGCATCAATAATGCATCTTCACACTTTTTAGTCTTGCCACGGGTTCGTTTTTTACTAAATAAGAATGTGGAGGAATACAATGTTGTATGAAGACGGAAGTAGAAATAATCAAGCCCAACCAAAAGAAGGCCAAAATCAATGCCCAGGAGGGAAATTAATGAAATCCATGTACTTTTTAAAAATCTGTAACAGGTCTGTAACATGGCAGTATATTCATTTTCTTTGGAATGGGGAAAAAGAAAGAAATGCAGAGAAAATATTCATGAGCTCAATCACCCAGAGACACATCCTGATTAAAAAAGGTAGACTTCTCCTAGGAGTTTTAATTAACAAGGCACTGACATTTTATCTTCAAATCAACAAGATTAGGAGCCTGACAATACTTTTATATTTTCTCCCTGCTACACTCACTTGAAGGATCTACCCCTTCTTTAAATAGTTCATGGAGGGGAAAAAAAAAGCACTACAATGTAAAGGGAGAAAAGCACCTTATTAAACCTCCTACTTAGCAAGCTAAACTAATAAATATCCCACAGAATGAGAAGTCTGTTCTGGATTTTGGATTAGACAGTACTAAGGTGTCAGATTTTTTAAATGGAGTCGGCCAGTGTAAGGGTCACATCAGGTCACTAGCACATTGGCGGCTAGAAGGATGCTTCAATCAAGGACAAGCCCAAGTGACTAAAGGGAAAAATCTAAATTGATAGTTCTAAAGGTCACAAGAAATAAATTCAGGTAGTGAAGGCAAGTAATCAAAAAGGCTTAGTGTGGAAACATTGTCATTCCTCAGCTTAATGAGTCCTTTACAAGCGTAAAGGGGAGAAGGACGAAAGTAATTGTTATGTGTTATGTGTTATGTGTTGAGCTAGCTGTGGTTTTGGTGCCTCCTACTATGGCAGCTGGTAGAATGGCAAGCTGTGATTTGGAAGAAGTTGTTATTGGTGATTTTTATTTTGAGCAATCCTTCCCTGGCTTCAGCTACAGAACACGGTCTCTTTGGGAATGTATAACATCAGTATAAACAATTATGCTCAAGTCAAAAAGAGGAAGAGTGCCCTTTCCCTTCCCACACCCCCCCCCCCCCCAACTTTTTTTCTTTTCTTGGATATTCATGTGGCTTAAAAAGTGTAGAAAATACAAAAGAGAATAGGAAATAACCCCATGTAAACCTCATTCAGATAAGTAGCAGTGACTTCTTTTGTTTCTTGGGTTTAGCCCTGTTCTCTTCAGAAAATTGAGATTGCTTGTCCCTACATGTAAATAAATACCCTCCAGCCCTTCTCGTTCTGTTTGATATTGTGTTGTTTCTTACTCTGTCAGACAGTCTTTTCAAGACTCGGAATAAAATGAGGCAAGAAAACCATTAATTATTCTGGCTCCCTGAGAAAAGTGGAGGTATGAAACACTGAAGTGCATGGGTATATCTTTTATTGACAGACAAAATTTATTTAGTTTAGTTAGCTATTTTCATTTATTCACAGGAATGGCTAATGTGGAAAGCAACTGCTGAGAAATGCTTGACAGCACTGAAGTGCTTGGTTAGAGGTAAATCTTCAGCTGGTATAAGCCAGCAAAGCATTAACGAGGTAGTAGAGCAAGACCAGCTTTTGCCAGTGGAAAGGCCATCATTTCTACCAATAGAAAACCTTTAAAGTCAGTTGACTCAGGTTTTCCTGCCTATAGGAAAACCACCTCTCTATACTCTGTAGCACTTTGTGTGGGTTATGGTGTGAGTTAATGATTTCAGAGGGCTGCAGCTTCGTCTACAGAGTACATCATCTCCAAGCCCCTGATGAACAGTTCTGAGTGGGCACTGTTTTAGCTTTCCAATCTAAGGGATAAAAATTACAATTTAAATAACAAAAAGTACTTTCAATGAGGGTCACATCTGCATTAAAGTCTAGTGGAGAGCAATATAGTATTTCTTCTGCATTAATTACAAGTTGCACCATCTTCTTTGTACACAAAGACGAACCCTCTCCAATGGCATTATAAATTTTTTGACATGCAAGAGTGACCTTTAAAAGCAAAAAAAAAGGAGAAACCTGACAAGCCCTGGAAGGTGCACACCATTTACACAAGAACTCTGTAGAATTTACTCTACCTGTGCCATCTGCTTATGCTAGTATCTAGAGGGCTATGTTCATCGGAGAAAGGGCAGAGTTGACAGAAAATGGGTTTTTTTTTATTTCAGAAGAAGATTCATAGAAAATAGCTAGGACGTTTTCAATTTAGTGTCACACACCTTCTCTTCTTGGATAAGGTCAGAATGAGACCTCATGGAGAAAAAGATGTGACATTTCATGATATTCCAATAGTTGAAAAGTCCCTCTCTATGTCAATTTCAAATGAAAATTCAAACACTACTGTGAAGCCTGATTTCCGAAATATTTCAGTGCAAACTCATCAAAAGAAAATTGGTTGACAGTGCTTTTACTTGTCCTGAATTTCATTAAAAAATTCAGAGATATTTGATCTCCACAACATAAACACTGCCACAACAAAGTCCAAGTGAAAAAGAGGCAAACCAACATTTTTGGACATTATCAGTTCAGACATTTTGACTGTTGAAACAAAATGTCACAAATGGAGCTGTTTCCTGAAATGCACTCTCCAGCAGAAACCTGCACCCTCAGAAGTGTTTCTAACCAGCCCAGTGGGAGCTAGGCATGACTCACAGTGCTTCAGAAGCATGTAAGTATGGCCACTGGAGCAGATTTCTCTGACTGGGTGGGTTAGCTCAAAGGCAGGGTTAGTTAACCCAGGTAAAGCACCAGACTAGATCACTGGCTTGTTGGCTGTATGTCAGACAGCTGCACCAGCTTACCCAGTGCAGGTGTGGATCTGTATCCCTACATCACTCAGACTTGCACAGTGTGCTCTCTTTCTTGCCATTTTTTTATTCTGCCACCCAAAAAGCCATCTGATTACCCTGCAGAAAAGAGCTTCCTCACCTCAGTTGTATTAATATCCCTAGTGCATTAATTTCCTTCCTTCATTTACTTGCCCAAGTTTTTTGTCTGTTACCAATCTTTCACTTTTACAGAGACAGCACAACCTTTTTATTCAGATCCCTCCTAGAATTCATTGGTTTTTATGACTGCAAACAATGCCTGAATATCAACATGCTTTCTTTCCATGCCACTTCTGAGAGTGGGATTAAGAAAATGGAAAACAGAAAAGGAAAAATAAAGCTACTGAAACCCCTGTACTAATTTTTTCCTCGAGCTTTGCCAGGGCATCTTATTTTATCTGTGTGTTTTTTATGATTAATTCTCCCAATGGCAAGAAATGTCTTTACTCATGTTGAATGCAGTCCTGAATATCTCATCTAAGCTTAACAATATATAATAGTAAGTCTGTAAACAGAGAAAGCAGTTTTTTTTTCAGCAAGCTCACTGACTCCCAGGATTTTGCTGTCCTCACACATGTCAACACTGGAATGACTTTTTCAAAATTAAAAAAAAAATAAATAAAACAAACCAACTAACAAAAAAATAATAAAAAAAAAACAATCCACAAACTCACAATCAGGTTTTGCTGCTTTAGTTGTTTGTCACTTCAATACATCACAAGTGTTATCATCTGTAAAAGAGATTTTAAAGATAATGAGGAAAGACGAAAGATATAACTCTGGAAGGCCAATCCCAAATAAATTTGAGGAGAAAAGATTTGAAATTTTTTGTCCAGGAAGCTCCTAGAGGACATCAGTAGCACTTTCCTAACACAAATACTGTCAGAGTCAGCAGTATTAAGGCTGTCCTCGACCTGCTGTTCACAGACAAGGAAGAACTGACAGCAAGTATGGCTATAGACAACAGTTTGGGTTGCAGTGACCACTAAATTATCGACTCCAGCATTCAGAGGATGCCTGGGAAGGGGAGTTGCAAAGTTAGGGTCTGGACTTGCAAATTTTTGTTAGAGAATGTCTAAGCAGAATTCACTGGAAAGTAGCCACGAAAGATATAGGTGCATTGGAGAGCTGGTTTGATTTTATAAAGAAAACTTATGGACAGCTCAGGAAAAAACTATCCTGGTGGTCAGAAAAACTGAGAATTCCAGTAAAAGGTCCACTTGCCTGAGTACAGAGCCCCTCAGTGAATTAAAATGCAAAAAAAAAGATAAAACAAGAAGTGGACATGAGGACAAGCAACAGAGGAGGATGTAAAAACATTGTTCCAGCACTTAAGGACAATATCAGAAAGGCCAGTGCTCAGATGAAGCTAAAAATAGGCAGAGACATCTTGGGTAACAGGAAGAGATTCCACGGGAGTACTCAGAACAAAAGTTTGGAGGAGAAATTGGTCCATTGACAAATGAGGAAAAACAACTTCATGATGTCTGATACAGAAAAGGCTAAAATATTTAATGCCTTTTTTGCTTTAGTGTTCACAGACAAAGCCTGCTCCCAAACATCCCATATACCAGTCCAATCTGGGAAGTAGAGGAACAGTCGGTAGTGGAGGGTAACACGGCTAGTGACGGTGTAAGGAAGTTGGACGTATTCAAACCACTCAAGCCAAGCGGGATCCAACCAAGGGTGTTGAAAGAGATACACTGCCTACCATTTCTGGAAAAAAAATGGCTATTGAGTGAGGTTGCTGAAGGCTGGAAAAAGGGTAAAAATTTGTCCATCTTTAAGAAAAATGAGAACCCAGAAAACTGTAGACTGATTAGCCTTACTCCCAGCCCCACAAACACATAGAGGACAAAAAGGTAATTGGAAACAGTCAGGGTGGGTTTACTAAAGGCAAGTCCTGGTTGGTCAGCCTGATTGCCTCGTACAGTGAAATGTCTGGCTCTGTGGGCATGGAGACAGTGGTGCATGTCGTACGGCCCAACTTGCATGATATTTTTGACATTGACATCTTTGTGAGCAGGAAGCCAAGTAATTTTGGTCTGGACACACTTCTAGATGGGCTGAAAATTTGTCCAGACCATCAAGTAAAAGAGGCCAGCATCCACTTGGTGGCAAGTGACAAGAAATCTATTTCAGACATCAAAACTGGGGCCAGTGTTGTTCAGTATGTTCGTTGATGATGTATATGATGAGACAGAAAGGAGGTCCCAGAAAAAGCCATCCTAAATGAGAGGCAGTGACTGACACCCCAAAGCAGAGCTTCACTCCAGAGGGACCTTGCAAGGCAACAGAATCTCACAAAGCTGGGCTGTCATTTTGTGATTGGACTCATACATTGATTTTGGTAATGTTAGGAATCTGATTTACTATTGATATTATTTGAATTCTGCTGAAATGTGTTAGCAGCTTTAATATAAGTGGCCATTTCATTTATTGTTCTCTTTCTGTTTTAGCTTGTAATTTGGCTTTATCAAAAATTTGTCACCTTTT
Source organism: Pterocles gutturalis (assembly GCF_000699245.1). Taxonomy (NCBI): domain Eukaryota; kingdom Metazoa; phylum Chordata; class Aves; order Pterocliformes; family Pteroclidae; genus Pterocles; species Pterocles gutturalis. Next base: position 94,698 of record NW_010110058.1, on the reverse strand, counting down.
AGCCATTTCTGACCAAAACTAGACTCTTCTTTCTCAGTTTTCATGTATTTGCTTTTGCGCCAAAATGTGTTTTGCAAGTACATTTTTTCTCTGTTGTAGTACCATTGTGAAAAATATAATTTTTAGATTCTATCCATCGAGTTTGCTCTTTTCAGAAACACCCAGTTTGGTCTATCTCTTCTTGTAGCTGTCTATTGCCACACATCTAATTGGCTCCCAGTTTGTCAAGATGAACTTTTACAATGTCAAACTAATTTCTGAAAATGTGTATTGTTTCCTTTAACAGTCTCTGCAGCCTGAAGAGACTGGAGTGGATTCTGTATCAGTTGCCAACAATTTTTCTGCTTAAAAGGATAGTCAACAAGTCCAATAGTTTGAACGGTTTTGTTTCCTGACCACACTAACTTCCTTTGTGGCTTGAAGCCAGCAAAGCATTTAAGGGTGTATAAAGATTTAAATGTATAAGACTCATTCAGTAAGAGCTCTAATCACATACTTATATGTTTTGCCTTTATGCCTTTAATGTCGTTAAGTATGCTTCGTGAGCAAAGAAGCAAGTCTAGGATTAAAAGTAACCAAATATATGGGAGATAAAATAATTATCAAACACTGTACAGAGTTTTTATGTGTTTTGTTATCAGCTGTGGACAGAGTTCCCTAATTTTCTTTTAGCACATCTCTAAGAAGACTGAAATATTCTCTTCGAGTAGCATACCATGTCTGAAGCTCTGATTTCAGTGTCAACATCAATTACAGAATGTTACCCAAAGTGTTTTGCTGTCACTATTACGCTCTAATTAGGTCTCTCAATCTTCCTTCTTGTTTTTATGTTATAACAATCGACTCTTAATGGTTTTCAAAGGTTTTATCATAGATTTCTTGGAAAACATTAAATCCCAATCAAATCATTAAGGAATTTCTTTCATGTCAGCTTCAATCGGTTCCTTTTCACCCTTGTTACAGGATCAAACCCACCCTGCCTGTACCTTATTTTATAACAGCTGCAACTGATGACATTTTTAGACTTCTGAGAGGAGCAGTCATTATTCCTCAGAGCTTTGTTTGTACCCTCAAAGAGTCTTCCCAGTTATGGTTTTTGTTATAAATGCCAACCCGGTGCTAGTTCAAATATTGTGAAATAAAGTTGCTCAAGAGGAGCCCAGCGTAACATTTGCAGTCAAGAGGAATTCATCAGATGGTGAAATAAACTGGTTAAAGGAAAAAAATGCCATTATACGTCTTTAATGTTATTCTGGTAGAGAGACTAGCCTTTCTTTTTCATATCTGAAATGCCTAAATCATGTGTGTCAGGGTATGTGCAGAGAAACATGGAGAAAGACTAAGATTTAAAGATGTAACTTACTATTCTCACTACATAAGCATTTATATCACCGCTGAAAGTCTTTTACTATTTCAAAATTTTAAGAAAAGACTCCAGAGAAAATCTTCACAGAATCCAAAACTTTTTGTGGATCTAAATAGCACCAGAATCTTATCTTAACCATAAAATTAAATTCTCCATAAAGCGTACAGACAGCATATCAACAGTAGCATTGAGTTACTGGAACTACATACAGCTTAAAGACATCAAAAAGGTCAAAGAAGAGTAGAAGAGAACATGTACATCCTTGTAGGGTAAACACTTTTCTCCCCTTCTGTCTAGGAGAAAACTAGGAAATTTCCCTAAAATAAACTTTCAGTTTCCAGCATCAACCTTAGCAGCAACCCTCCAAAAATTACGTACCATTATCAAAATGGTAACACCACTTCTTTAGAGATTTGTATTTATGTCAAAGTCCTTGTTAAGAACAAGAAGCAATATATTAAATATTCAGGAATATTGATGAACCATGACAATGAATTTGGTTACCTCGAGGAGAACCATGGCTGTCTGATGCAGTAAGGTTTCTCCAGTGGGAGTTCGGTTGTATATAGCAAATAGAACTAGATCTTTGAAACATCTTCTTTCCAGTACTCTGCCTTAGCATAAGCAGCACGACGTATATGAAACAGGTTTTTCTTATGCCTGCAAGACAAAAATGAACTCTGCTTTTGCTGTTGCAGAAGTATGACACCGAGATATAGTAAGTGAACTCAGCGGAGGTGTCTCCAAACTACCTACCTAGGAAGTTTACTTCTTAGATACTATTAGGATTATAATGGGTATTATTATGTACTTGAAGCAGTATAAAAAGTCAAGGTCCTACCTTACACACCAAATAACCTCAGAAAGGCCCAAGGCTCTACACATATCAAGACGCTGTCACATCAGGATGCCCTGCTTTACCACTAGCTGCAAAGTAGAGCAGGCTGGGAGTACAGAGGGTGCCCTCCTGAGCCACAGCCTGCGCCTCTGGGGAATTCTGAAGAACATATATATATATGGCTGATACTCAGGTGCAAGAAGCTCCCAGGGAGGCTCTTTGGTCAAAAGAGAGAATTCCATAAACGTTGGAATATAAAACATAGGTAAAGATTATATAAACCCTAACTAATGCGTACGACATTCTTGCAGTTCTTACTGGAAAACTGAGATGTTTCCACACTTTAAGAAGCACGCTGAAAAAAATAGACAGCACTCAGAGAGCAGACCTGCCGCTCAGTGACACAAAAGTCCAAAATCCCACTTTATTCATTTGAAGGGAGTGATTAGGTTATGCCTCAGACTCACCAAAAATGGCATGTTCAAAAGCAGAAGTTTCAAGGTAAAAGGGCCAAGGCAGGATGTGTCACGCTGTTACCAGAGGTCTAGCTGCTGGGTATCAGGGAATCTGGTAGACTTCCACTGCTCAGAGGGGTAGGTGACACACTTCTATAGATAAGCCAAATGGTATTATTAATTGCAGTGTTCAGATGGAGCCTTCCTTATCAAGCCAGTTTTCATAATAGTACTGTACTGGATGTCGCTTACATCACCGGTTGCAGGATGCGTGCATTTCCCCTGTCAGTTCAGCTAGTTCTTTCCTCTTACATGCTCACTGAATGTATGATACGGTAATAGCAGGACCACAAAAGCACTTGGAGGCTATAAGTCTCATTACTTCTGTTGCTAGAGCATACTTTGTAAGTGTTTTCAGCAGTAGATATATCTCATCTTCTGGAAGTCCTGACATCTATTTTTACCAGTTAGCAGTGCAGCCCTATTTCTGTAATGGTTGAATAACATGTGTTTGTCAACTGACGACTAGCTCTGCAGGCAATTAAAACTAGGACCCAAAAAATATTTCTAATACTATCACAAGCAGCTAGAGAGAGGCTAGACATTCATGATAGCAGAATGCGGCAGAAGAAGATCTATTTAAGTTCTGCAGACACCTCAGCTGAAAAGGATGTACACATGGGTGTTCACTTCAAGGCATGGATTGATCTGTTTTGTGGCAGCATAACAAACCAGCACCTCTCTCAAGCTGTTATCTTGTTCTCTGACTTCTCAGCTTTTGATATTTTTTCTTTTTTCTGGTTTTTTTTTTTAATGTATATCTCTAGTAGTTATGGTTGTTAGAGAAAATGTTCAAAATTTTGCCAGTGCAAAGATTTCTATGTGAGTTTTCAGGTATCATAGAAGAATGCTGACAAGCAAAGATTAAACAGCCCAGGGGAACTAAAGGAGTCCATACCACCATTCCTTCACAGTTAGTCCCAACTGTTTTGAGGAATGCCTTACTGGGATGAAAAACAAGAGTGTACTCTGATTTAAGGTTGAGATCACACTTCTGCTTCTTCTTCCTTGACTTGGCTTCTGGTTCACTGAGGATCATATTCAACACTGATTGAAGCCAAAGAGAAAATTCTATTCACCAGTGAGCTGGGGTCTTATTACCTGGAAACAGGATAAATCTTTTGCAATCTCGTGGTTTCTGATTTCTTTTCTCTTGTGACCTCTTCAGAGACTTTTTTGAGCACCATACCAGAGCAGATGCAAATGTATTCATAATGCTGACTTATAAGACGCTATAGCATTAGATATTCAAGGGCTCTCCAGGTTCCCTGTTATAAGGCCAAGCACTGAAGAACAACTGAATCTGGGTTTCAGAGGCACTCCAGACCCCTGGAAACTCCAGAGTTGCCAGATGTGAGACCATCATGCTGACAAAGCAATCTCAGAGACAGAGAAATGACAACCCTGGACAGGACCAGGACAAAACTGACCACAATTCTCACCAAGTTTGTCAAAACAGATGGACTTCCTTGAAACACTCCCTTTATGATACATCAGCACTTTCTAGGGAAAATTCCTGTCCAGCTCTCACCTCAGTCTTTGTTAGTGCTGTCAGGATCAGTTTTGATGCCAAAAATACCATTAGAAAAGGAATTTTCTCATGGTCATTCTAGCAGATAAAACACTCCCATGGAAATTATCATTTAACAGACATAACAAAACATGCAGAAAGAACACTTTCCAATTTAAAACTGCATTAGTTCCCACTGTCAGCTTATGTAGGATATAGAGCTTGAATGGATGAAATATAAAAAGTATCACCCACTCTTCTTGCCCAGAATTTGAGCTGTTAAAGAAACTAAATATACTCTAACTGTACTCTAGCCGTGAATCATATTTGCTTGTTTACAAGCATGTGCTTCTCCGAGGCACAGACAATGCATAGAAACACATCTTGTTTCTTTATAATGCACATTGTGCTGAAACACAGCTGCATAGTACATTTTAATTGATGTTTTTAATTCTCTTTTTTTAACCCTTCATGACATGCTGAGTTCCAGCAACTGAGAAAACCAATTAAACTGAAGCTGAATTAATTTTCCCTTACTGAAGGTTGTCTTATTAAACTGTAATCATGAAGTTGTTTAATAGGCATCTGAATTTCCACATTGCAAGTGAAGGATGAATCACTATTCTCTTCAGCAAATCACACGCATTCGGTGCATTGGTAACCAAGGTCAACAGTTTTTGCTCGGGATGATAAAGTCATAAGACAGAAACGTTAAAATTTCAGTATTGTCATGCAAAGGGAAATTTTAAAGATATGTTTATTTTGCTATGCCTGTTGTGTTTTTCCTTGAATGTTTGGAAAAACATGGAAATAACCAGGAAGACTAGCTTATGATTTGAGTGGAAATGGAAGAACAGAATCCTGGCTATGTCTCTTCTCAGTCAGGTTTTTGCTATCCCTGAGCTGCAGGTGAAAGATGGGAAGTATTTAATGTAGCATTTCAAATTACACCTCCTATATAACCTGGCATCCAGTGCAAACCAACACAGAGCGTCCACTGAGATTTTTTCCTTTCTCACAGCATAACCGTATGAAGCCATTCCCTAAAGTGAAAGGTAATAAATTTATATATATCACAAAGAAACACTCCCATTAAAATGCATGACTGGACTGTCAAACTCATTTACCACAAAATTTTACTTAGTTCAGGCAGAAGCCTCCTGAAAGATTTAGAAGGCTCAGGCTGGTTTGGTGATGTATACCCACATTGTTACAGTGAAAGAATAACAAATGATGTAATGAAGAGAAATATTTTTATTTTCAGTGCATAAAATAAGGAGTTTCAGGAAAGCTCCCCTGAACAACATTCCCTTATGATTCGTTTTATATTGTCTTCTGAAAATCTTGGCACTCAGCACAGGTAGGAAGAAGCCACTGAATTAAAGATCACTCAGTTGGATTGGACTAGTGGTTCCTGTGTTGCTGGTATCTGTCGTTTTTTGTCTTTCTTGACCATTCATCACTGTTAGTGGTATTTTTGTCTTTCTTTGTGTTTTTCAGCCTGTGGTAGATGGGCTCCTGGGGTCCTGCTTCTGAGGGACATCAGAATTTACCCTCTGAGACAGGCTTACACTTGTGCCTCCCACAGTAAGTTCTGAGGAGACTGCAAGTAATCACAAAGCTAAAAATTACTAATTGAAATTAATAGATAGCTATGATATGGTTTAAAGTTCCCATATCTGTATGGATCATCCAAGGGAGTAGCAACTCTGTCTTATAATTTGTGAAATAATATTACTTACATAGTGGCTAGGATAATAAATGTACATACTGTATATTGAAACATACTACAGTGGGTTTAAATTCTGTAGGTTTTATTCCTGAAAAATTCCTATGCCTTAAGCAGTTATATCCACACTTTTCTGGCAACACAGGTATTAACTGCACATTGGCCAATCCAATTTACTCACTTTTAAAAATACCTAGGAGAAATGTTTAAGGATGTTCCATGAGCAAGAAAAAAAAAGAATTGATATTTCCTTTTTTTTTTCTTGCTTGTTGCCTTTTGATTTATATCTTCTGCTGCTGCAAATGTACACATTTGACTGCTTGACAGATGGTAACTGATTCCAGAGCTAAGAGAGCCAGAAAACTGAAAGCACTGTGTATTTCAGGAAATTGTATGGTAAAAAGAAGCCTGGCAGCCTTGGCACAGCATAACTTGGAGAGGAAGGCCTTGGACAGATGAAATTGTCCTAAACACGTACCTAGCAATAGAGAGGGAGTTTGGGGGGAAGATTTGTGCATTTGGGTCTTGCCATTTGCTGTGTCTGTGAAAATCTCCTAGACTGTATAGTCTTTGGATGGAAAACTATAATTCATGTGAGGAAATAAATAACTATTGTCAATGAAGAATGGGTGCAAGTGGATTAGAAAGACACTTTGTCTGAATAATGACAGAACTGTAAGTTATTACACAGTTACATCAAAGGCAAAGTGAATATTTACATTGTCTGTGTGCAGGCACAGCCTTAGATAGACTGGAAGCAGCTTTATCCAAGATTCAAAGCCTGCACTCCCTTCAATACGGGCATTTAATTTAGGCACCGATGGCAGCTTAGGACTCAGAGAGGGGCACACAGCCCAAAGAGAAAGGAAGCAGATGACCAGGTTGGAGTTCAGCTGATCAGCTGAAGAATTCAGAAACTACTTCTTTACCTTTTTTTCAGTGTTCAGAACTTGTTTTTTTTTACCTTTTTTATATTCTTCCTCTGATTTCCCTAAGGAAAAAAAGGTCATCAGTCTGCAAGCAATCACAGTTACTGAAAAGGAAAAATATTTTTGCTTTTTCTGGAAAACGTGCAGGGTGATCAGTAAACACACCAAACTGATTTTCACCCCCTTTCACCATTACTCCTGTTATAGCTGATTGATATTTCTCACTCCCACCAGTGACTGAAAGCACTGTCAGGCCTATACAGTTCTGATGGCCTAAGTTATTTCAGTGGCTCTGAAGGTCTTATGAAAAATAATAAACATTGTAATAAAAGAGTTCAGAGGTCGACTCTGTGTAACACAGCAAGGCTCAAATGAAATCATTGCAACCATATGTATATACTCCAGGGGTCTGGTGCAAGACTGTAGTTCTAAAGTGTTAATACAAAATTTTTAGAGCTTTTTCTCTAATCTGATCTTTATTCTAAACTGAATAAGGAAATTGTACACAGATGGCACTATGTGCTGCATCGCTGTCTCTCCAATAATTCCCAGTGCTACCCCCAGCTGAAGAGTCAGTTGCTTTGTAATCAAGGAGAGAACGTGGTGAAACTCCAAGCTTCAGGGAGGGGTCTTTGTCCTTTACCAGCAGTAGTGAGATACAGCACTGAAAATGAATGAAAATTAAATAGATCTCGCTTTCCAGACACTGAAGATGTTAGGAAGAGAAAGATGAGATTTTGCACAGAATTTTGAGGGTAAAAAAGTTTTCTATTTAGAAGGAAAATTATATAGCAGTGTTGCCCAAGATGACTGGATTTAATGAAAAAGGCAGAGAAATTTTGGTTTTCTGGAGCACCCTTTTTTCCTAGACAATAAGTGTCTATGTATGCTTCACGGACATGTCCATTAGCTTGAGAAATGCTTGAGATCTCTACTTGTTTCTATGTTCTTCACCTTTGATGGATCTCCAGTGGTTATAATAAGAAGGCACTGATGAATATATATCATATGTATATAAACATAGGTTGAAAAAAGTTCATCTTGTTGCAGTCTCAGAAAAGCTTATGGTATGCACTTTGCTGTCAAGAAGGAAAGAAATGCACACAAGTATGAATACTCTGTTCTTGGTGGACCTGCAATTAAAATAAAATACAGAGTGCTAATGTGTGCTTTAAATTATCATCATTACGAAAACATGAGCTGGGGTTTGAGGGAGTTTGTTTTTTGTTTGTTTGTTTGTTTTATGAGGGTATTCAATTTCTTCGACTGAAAAGGAAGAAATTTGATTAAGTAAATGAGACACTTACCTACCAGCCTGTGACTTCAAGTGGAAGGGATCATGAACTCACAGAAGCAGCTCTAAACACAAGAAACAATCACTAGGGGGAAGAGAACAAATAAACTTGTTAACTTAGGGACCTTACTAATGAGGTCCTCACGTAAAGCTGGTGATGAGAGCTCCAGGTTCAAGTGACTGGTCTGAGTCAGGTCCAACAATGAAGCAGCTGCTTCACCTGAGAGGTTTTCCCCAAAAAGAAAAATATTGTGTCATGATGAATCTAATGAACTTTACATTGCAGGGTATTGGTGGACTTCTACTCACTACTGGTGAGGTCTCCCCAGGTGATTCAAGTGTCTGCAGAGTCTCGTGTGGGTTACAGAGGGATCTGGGGAGGGTGCTGGGAGCATTGCATCAGGATCTGCAGCAGAGATTGTCAGGATTCATGCCATATGTTATGAGAATGTGCCAGTGTTGTACCCAAAACATGTTACCTGTGCCTACACTGTGCAGTGGAGAGGTTATGATTTGTTTTTCCTCAAAAGGATCTTTAGCTTGCTTTCCGGCCAGTCCCCCCTCGAGATTTGGAGATCTTATCTGAAAGAAATGCCCCTGAGGTTCTGTTCCTAAGCTGCTTCAGAGAAGGGTTTCTGAGTCTACCACAGCTCAGTGTGACACCCTGAGGAAACAGGGCTCAGGGCATGCAATAGAGTCAAAATAACCAGCTACCAAGCAGATGAATCCTCCATGCAACGTGTTTCAAGGAGCATCCTCAGCACCAGCACTGTGGGCAGTAGAAATGACCCTGCTGTGCTCATGGCTGCTCAAGTCTCTCCCTCCCTGCCCTGCAGAAGAAGTAAAAGCTCTTGTAGCATTCAGGCTATGCACCAAGTGAGACCTCTGCAAGCTGCAGAAGAGCCATGACATTCCCTGCATGGGAGCAGGGGCTGGACAGTGTGCTCACCCTCATGCTCTCTACATAGGGTCCTCCTCCCTGACACCCAGCACAGAGAACTAGCAGTGTGACTGTCCCGGTGAGGACAAAACTGGTGGCAAGCCTTCTAGAGAGTCACCCCGGCTGCAGTTTGGTATGCTCTCCCTGCTGGCAACCAGGTTAAACAAAAACCTTCGTCACATATGTATCTTATGCTCATTTGTCTTTTGGAGCTACACAGTCTCTTTAGCCCACTCCTGTTTTAGATATTTCTGTGGCTTAATTCTCCAGGAAGAATCAGCTGGCAGGAGACTGTGCCAAAATTACAAAAGCAGGGGTAAAATACATATATCACAGCTGTTACACGTTCATCTTTCCTCCCTCCACGAGAAAAAAGCCATCGAGCTCCATTCCTTAGAGCAGGACTGATGTGTAGAAAATGTTCAGAAATGGCACTTAGGTAGTGGTTACTGAAGTCGCAGCCTGGAACAAGCCTAGGACCCAGTGTGAGCTCTCAGCACTCACATATTTATCATCTTCTTGTCTTATGTAAGTGCCCAGACTGGCCTCTCCAAATGCTCCAAGACTGACCCTTCAAAAATTCCTTATTTAGCCCTGCTGAAGTCTTTGTCTGCCTGTAAAATGTTATAGCCTGATTCATTAATGTCTGTGAGATGCATTTTGATGGAAGGCATAGTGGAAATATGTAAGGGTTCTTGTCCTTTATTAGCTGCTTTTATTCTCAGTCTTTAGCAGCCCAATGCTCCCCATAGAGAGCATTGTCAGAAGTTGGACAATATATAACCTGCAGTGAGGATTTTTTTCCCAATTGCCGTATCAAAAATTTGAGTGTGGTCAGACAGGGTTTTTCCTTGCACTCTCAGTCTGCGTGGCTTTCAGATTCACAGACAAATTTCTTGAGGTACACCTCAAGTGAGGGTAGGAAAGGGAAAGGTCTGCTACAACACAAAATCCTGCCACGTAGCTAAGGGCGCTTGCATGCTTAATATGCCTGAGCAGCTTCGTCAGCTCAGACTGCAGGAGAGTTTGCCACTGAGCTAAGCCTCAGATGCAGCAAGGACATGCATTTCAGGTTCAGACAAAACCAGACCTTTTTTATCAGCTTCTTCAATAATATTGTATGGTGACTGTTGTTCCCCCACCCTGTCTAGAGGCTCTTTAGTGGTGTTGCCTCCTGAGCATGCTGGAGACAGTGCTGGAGCAGCCATCAATTCCTGCCTGGCCTTGGCCTCACTTTTGACGTCAGCAGTGCTGAGGTAGTGGCTCTTGTGCCTTATGATTTAAGTGCAGATTTCCCACCACATCTCTCTTCTTGACAAAGAGGATGACTCTCACCCCCACAAAGCAATTCTAAAAATTCACTGTAGCCTCATAGTGTGTTCAAACTCAGAGCCAAATTAGCAGAGCAAAAGCAAGAAGCAAGACCACAGTGACAATTTCTCCAAAATATAAACCAAACTCACCAGGCCATGGAGATTTCTGGCCTCACTGCAACAGCATCAAAACACAGGGATGTTTCCAGGCATGGAAAAAGTCTTGAATGACATAGAGGAGTTTCCTGTGTTTTTATGCCTTCCCCTTGAAGCACCCACCAGAGTAATTCCTAAACAGGTAGAAACTGCTTCCACGCAGCTCCTTCGGTTCTCACAGCTCTCTGCCACCATAAGCAGACAGCCTAAGATGGAAGAGACCTGATACCTACCAAGGAACCAGAGTAAATGCATGTCAGATATGGGAGATCAGAATATAGAACAAGATATACCCCTGCACTTCCATAGTTTCTGCAGTATTTCAAGAAGGGGTAATGATCCCAGACTAGATCTCACTGGGAAGTCCCAGAAGGGAGTGCATGCATGTCTCACTACAAAGCCTCACCGTGAGTACCTGCACTGTCCATCTAACAGGCCAGTGGGTCTGGTCAAACCACACAGGCTACGAGCCCACACTGCAGTCTGAACACTTGTCAGCCAACACCTTGGTTAAGACCATCAAATTAATTCCAGATGAACCATCAAACTGCTCCTCAGCCTTGTCAGAGCTCAGTCCCTGCTTTGCCATGGATTTCAGTGGGCTTTGGAACTGGATCTAGAAGAGTAACTACAGGTTGAACTGGCTTTGAATTAGCAGTTCAGCAGTGAAACAAATCTCCAGGACAGCTTTTTCTCCATTTCTGTATGTCAGGCTACCAAGGGATGGATTTTTCTTGGTTTTATTCCTTTGTACTAAAATTTTAGAGTTACACCACCAAGGGAAAACCATTAAGGAGCACATGAAAGTAATTTGAATGAAAGCAACATAAAGAGGAAACAACTTCCAGAGAATAACGTGACTGCTTTAGTCCTTTTTCTTCAGAGTTTTCATGAATCTATAATTTTATGATTTACTTTATATTATGGAGTGACATTTTACGCTAGCATATTGTGTCCTTTTAATGGCCTCAGTATGACTTGCTGTGACTTTCCCATAGAGATTTTGCCATTAGGAATTTGTTATTCTCACCTCAGCAACAGTGAATTTAGTTATCTCTTGCAGCATTCTGATTCACAGCTAAATGCTTCTAAAAGGAGGGCTAAGACAGCTGGGTCCACACTGTACAGCAGCACTTGAGACAGAAAGGTGAAAGGCAACAGCAGCCCAGGCAACCTTACTGCAGTGGTGCAGTGCCATCACCCAGGCAGAAGCCCTGCTCAAAGATCTCCATCAGCATTACTGTAACATACTCAGGTAAAAGCCAGCACTTCTATGGGGTGCTGCACCGTGTCATGGGGCACTGCAGCCTGGATGAACAGCTGTAGCGCTGGCTGGAACAGCAGCTGCCATTGCATGGCCACGCTGTGCCCGATGGCTGCTGGAACCTGCTTCCAGCTCTTGTACAAGCCCCTCCAAGAGCTGCCTTCCTGAAACTGCCTTAACCAGTGGGTGCACGTCTCGTGGGACTGTGATTTTTAATAAAGGCTTCAACAACATTAACATCGTCTTTGGCACTGTCAAAACATGCTCACTTCTTACGCCAGCAAACACTTTGCAGCACTCACAGCGACAGCACAGAAAGCTGTGCAGAAAGTGGCTGTCAGTCTTTTTCATAACATAAATCTAAGTTTCATTAGAAAGCCGTCGACTAGATTACATTTAGCTACAAAGACAGGTAGCTGCCACTTTCCTGGACAGCAGGAAATTGTCAGACCTGTGAACCGGAACAAGATGTCACGCTGTCACATCTGTGACCCAGAACAAGATGAAACGTGTGTAATGACCCAGCATTCACCACTCGCATCCACTCTGCCGCTTGGGTCATGAGCAAGATGAGGCTCACTGCTATTCACAATAAAAGAGAAATGTCAGCACACTACCCTTGTTATACTAAAGCCCTGAAAGGGTACAGAAACAGTCTGTGTCAATCCCAGTAGCAGGAGGTGCTCTTCTTCCAAGGGAAATAACTAATTGTGCCAAAACCAGCCCCAAGGCTCCTGGTGAGGAGCCACTGTTGCCCAGCACCTGGTTCCTCAACAAGCTTCACCTCTTGCTAGTGTCTTTTGGGAGCTGAGTCTTTTAAGGCCCAACTCTCCCAGGCTAGCCTGGGGTGTCAGAGGAAATGATATTTTAATGAAACATGGCATCCTTTTCTCCAGACCTTCATATACGAATTAGCTAAAGGCAAAATTTTTCTTTGTCACCTTTCTTGCCTGTGGCTGACTGAATACGATATTATTTCATTTTTAGCAAAGTTATATATATTTTATGTGGTCAGAAAGACCAAGATAATGGACAATATGGGATTCTTAGTATTTGTAGTCTGATAGCACACAGGCATCCAAACATGGGTCATAAAACAGAGCTGCCCAAGGCAAGCTCCTCTACCACTTGAGCTCTTTCAATTTCCATTAATTTTTTTCAAACAGGAATACTTTCCCAGGGCACTAGCCATGTTACTGTCATTATTTAGTAGGAACCATGAAGACACTTGAAAAAGACCTGTTCAAAAAAGAAAAATTTTTTTTTTCTAAGTTTGCTTCTGTGTTCCACGTGACATACAGCAAATATGGAGGAAGGAAACAATAAGTTAGCTCTGATTGTTCCCAGTCCCAGAGAGTCTTTCTCACTCATCCATGCGTTCTTGAGTCTATGTGGTACTTCCCAACAAAGAGAGTTATATGTCAGCAGGATAAATACCAGCCTTAAAACCTTTACATCAGAGGGATTTTGCACCCTGTTTGATTCAGAGAGCTCAGACTTATGGGACATTCAGGCACAAGCTCAGCCTTATGGGCAGGGGTAAAATTGAGCCAGAGCTGAGTTCAAACAGTGTTGATGCTTGAGTCACGTACACCATGCAAACCTGCTCTTAATCAGAGGCTTCCTGCCCTTATGTTTGTCCCCTTGTACTTAATAATGTAGCAGCCGGAATATTTTCAACAGCTGCAGCTCTCTTCTTATTTGCATTTTGGGGATCGTTAAGTGCTACCCAAAGCAGAAACATGGTTGTCTCCCTAATTAACTCTTCAGGTGAGCACTGGAAATGGAAAAGGCTTTTATAGAAACCTGCAACAACACACAGAGGGAACCTGCCTGCCCCCGCCGCGAGGGGAGCAGCCTGGCCCCCGGCTGACTCACTAATGGCTGGCCCCTGAGTAGAGGCTGCCAGTAGGACAAAAACACCTCTCCTAGTTTTGTTTCTTCCTCCCAGTGGGTGAATGCAGACCCTGCTTCAGTACCATGGCTTTCTGGGGTGATGTGAAAGAGCCTTGGCTCATGGCAGCCCGCCCAAAGTGGACACACTGCTCCCTTCTCTCCATCTCACCCTCCACATGCGGTGATAAATAACTCAGGCCATCGCTGCGGTCAGAGCTGGTCCCACCGACCCTGGGAGTTGAGCATGATACTGAGTTCAGGCGCCACCTGCAATTTGTATGTATTTGTCACCGAAATTGGTTCCACAAGGCCTTTTCTTTTCTTGTGCATTGCTCTGCATTTTTGTATTGGTGATGGCTTGAAAAACCTGGCAGAAAAACTGTAAAACATAAAAGAAAAAATATAAAAGGAAACCCCTTAAGTTGTCAGAGTCACTTTTAAATTAGTGTGACACAGCAACCATGAGAGCATTTCCCCACAACAATGATAACCCCAAAATCTCTGGACTTGTAAAAGATTGATTCGTTACTTACAGATTACTTCTCTGTTAAAGTATTTTTTTTTTGAGGGGGGGAGGATTATATTATAGCCTTTGTATTAGGGTAGAAGCAACATTTAAGGCTTATCTTACTACCATTTTCTTTTTTTGTATTACCTCACCTCCTCTGTAACTGCAACATCTGCTGTTATAAGAGGAAAATTTCGCTGCTTCTCACTTTTCAGCTGAGGTCAAATTGGTTTGGTTGTTTGTTTCTGTGTCTCTGTGTGGCTTTTTTTCTTTTTGTTTTTTAAGTAGACTACCTACCTGTCTCGGTATCCATGGCAACAAATCTCTGGTTAATGATTCTCTAGAAATTCACTGCAGAAGGTTTATTAGTTTTCCCAAGAACTTGTGAAAGAAACTTCCTTAAAATAAAAAAGATCCACTCTAAATTTATGAACCAAGCAACCCCATGAAAGCCAACAACTAAACTTTTCAAAGTGGGGGTTCTATGAGGTTTCATTTGGGTTTTGTTTCTGTTTTGTAGGAAGGAGTACCCAAAAATTGAACGTCAGGAAAAGAAATATCAATACTTGCTGGAATTGGTTTAGAACATGACCAGCTATCAGGGAAAAAAAGAGTAAGAAAAAACAACTCTTCATAAGAGGGGGAGAGTGTGTCTTGAGAATTTGTATTAATAATGTTTTTATTTAATATATTTACAGTGCTTCAGAAAAATAAAAGTAAAGTTGTCACAGCAGCACTACAATTGTAAAAGATTATTTAGGTTAGTCATGCCAAAGCACTTCCATCTACGTTTTCCCCTCAGCAGGGGCAGCTCCTCTCTACAGGACCCAGGGAAGCAGGAGGGCTAGATCCTAAGAACACCAGACAGTCTGGTCTCTGTGACAATTATTGCCTCAGAGAGCTATAATTTGTCCAGAATTGAGCAATGCTAGACCAACAAGAACCCTCCACCAAGACAAGTTGTAATTCCGAGCACCAGAGCATAGGGCCTCTAGAACTTTACAGAAAAGAGGACACTAAAAATTAGAACAAAAGAGGTATTTTTTCCTCATCTTTTCTCTCAGCAAAAAAACCATTGCTGCTCAAGTTTTCTGAGGTGATGTTGCCTCGGGTACATAGCATGAAAAAAATCCTTTCAGGCAGGTAGAGTTTAGCTGAGACAACAGCTGCACATATAGTTCAGTAATTAAAAGTATGATAATTGCAAGTATTGCAAGTAATTACAGAACAGGTGTAATAAATTTCCCAAATGTAACAGGGGTGCAATGCAATATACCAGAGGAAGAGAGAAAGCTCCTTTAGCTGGTACAAGTTGCTTCTCTTCTGGTTAGTACTGACAGTATAACTATTGCTTCAGTTTTTTCCCAAAAGTTCCCTTAAATTTCAACTCCATAGAAGTACTGAATTCAGCAAGAAAACTTTACATCTTCCCTTATGCATAACTAGTGTCTCTAACGACCTCTTATGAAACCCTTTGCCCAAGGATTTTTGAAAGCTTAGTTCTCTGTTCATTATTTTGCTGAGTTGTCCAAAGAATTAAAAGAGGTTAACCAGGCATAAATTTCTACTGCGGAAATCCTCCAAGTCATCATGCTCTTTAGTTGTTTTATTCTTAATTGTCATTTCTCCTTATTTAGTTCATACTAAGATAAGACTCACCAATCTATTATTCCTAGGATATTTTGAAAGGAAATATGACATTTGATTCCCTTGCCCTTTCTGCTAGTATTAGCTCATTTAATGACCATTTCCTTGGTCACTAAGACAGCTGCACAGTCTGACATAACTCAACCTTCACAAAATAAATAATCCTTTGCATTTAAGTCAGAATTTCAACTGTGGCTTATTCCAGATTTAATTACTCCTTCAGTTCCAGAAGGTAGGGAGATATTGTTCTATGTTTATTATAATTCATTAGAACTAATTACAGAAGCCTGTTTTCCCCCATCGCCAAACTAACCCTCAGTCTGGACTTCCCTTTGCTCATTTTCAAAGCGATTTTCTTTTAGAGCCTCTCTCAGCTCAGTCACTGCAAAACTCATGGTCCCTATTATCGTCACTGGAGTTTATCCCACTCCTGTCGGGGGGCAAGTGAAGAACGAACATTAAAATGATCGGCACTGATATGTCACTAATGTGACCAAACAAACTAATGCTCAGACAACTTAAAACTGATATAGACTTGATGGACGCAGGATGTCTGAAAAGAAAAGCATGGCCTATCTGATATCAGCAAATAGGGGTAATGAGCACAGCCTGCTGCCAGAACACATGAGTAAAGGGGGCTCTCTGAGGCCACCTGATCTTGTGGATCGGGTTCAAGCACTTACCACCTCCTGTGCTGGTTGCAGCTCCTTCTGGAAGCTGTTCCTCCATGCTGACGTGTGAGCACTCATAGGTCAATTTGGTGCAGAGGAGATTAAACCACTGCTGAATAATACCATTCTCATTATTCACAGCAGCATATCTGCAGTTCAGACCTCTTCCTCTTTCTATTTTTTTTAAATCTTGTTTTCTACAAATTGAAGTGGGATGTTAGGAGCTTTGTTTTCATATCTACATTACATTATCCTTGTCGGTCTTCTTTAGGTGTGCACACACCTTGATTATATTTTTTTTTTCTTGGCAACCACAAGCCGTCCACAGATACCTACAAATTAAAAATTAGCTTGGCTATTTTTTCTGTTACAAGACACATATCCAGGACAGTGTGAACTTGTTTTCTCCCTGACTCTGGTTTCAGTACTACATCTCTCAGCTCTGCTGAGAATATTGTTATGGCTTGTAAAGAGGCGGAAAACAGTAAACAAACCATTTCCCTGAGATTTTTATTTGTGTAATGGATGTTACCTAGCTCATAATTGCTTTACTTCATGCCATCAGCCAGCTGAAGAAGCTGTTAAAAAAAATGGCCATTAGTGTCTGAAAGTAAACAAAGGCTACCACTGTCAATTTCCACTTCTAATGTTCATAGTTTTCTCTCTTACTTTAGTGCCATATTTCTACAGCCGCTTGATGCGGTAAAAACCCTCTCTGCTTTTCAGCAGGGATCACTGTACCAGCCATTATTCACTTATCAGCAAAGCCAGATATATATTGTGTGGTAAAGGGAATAAAGCAGCCCAAAA
Organism: Pterocles gutturalis; assembly: GCF_000699245.1. Taxonomy (NCBI): domain Eukaryota; kingdom Metazoa; phylum Chordata; class Aves; order Pterocliformes; family Pteroclidae; genus Pterocles; species Pterocles gutturalis. The sequence goes on along the minus strand of NW_010110058.1, from coordinate 77,312 downwards.
TGTCTGGCCAGATATCCAGGCCCAGTCAGACAGTTCCACTCTGAGGCTGTCAAAGAAACCAAAGTCTTGGCGCAAAGTAGCCCCAAGGAGATAGAGGAGTTAGCTTCCCAGCACTGTCTCACAGCTCCATGGAGTCACTGCTCAGTCTGAAGACACAGGAGATGACAGAGACAGATCTACCGCACTTAAACTTTCCACACCTCTGGTCTGGCACAGGAAAGTTGCAATATGTTCTGCACCATGCTGGGACACAGTGTATGTTCATAACTGTAGCGAAATCAATGCCAGCTCAAAGCTGATGGCTCCGTACATCTGGAGGTTTGTTAGCATAAGGTATTAAAATAACACCTATTTCTTTAGATAGCTTTTTCAGAAACAGAACACAGGCTTTCCCTCATCTACTTATAAAACACAGGTTCTCTTTGAGACAAAATACGTCTTCTATTCTATGCAACACAGAGCAGTTTCATCACCTGCAGCCATGTCCATAGCTGATTTTAGACCACTTGAGCCAGAATGGAGCTAATATAATTCCTCTGGACTTGGATGGAAAGCGCTTCTAGCCCAACCAACAGCAATTTTCACAAGGGATGCCCAGCTGCTGGTGGCTTCTCAAGGCAGGACACAACAGGGACCCACAATATTTCCCTTCTACCTGCATCACGACCAAATATCTCCAGCTGGAAGTCAGTATTATCAAAGAAATATGAACCAATAAAGATGTCAGCTCACCTTTCACAACACTGTTGATTCAGCAAGACCATCACCTTATAAACTAGTAGGCACAGGAATATTGTGAATAACCTAATTCACAATGAGCAGAGTTAGCTGAGCTTCATTTGAAACAATCTCATTTATGGACAATAAGGTTTTTGATTATAGCTATGCCTGGAGGTGTCTATTCTCTTTTATCAGGATGCTTGGCCACCCAAAACAATCGTTTACTCTTGATCATGTTTCAGTTGCTAAACAAACACCGGTTTGGTGTTTAATTTATGACGAAAAATGCTGCAGAATGTGAAGACGCATTAAGTGGAAACAGGAAAATCAACAAGGTATAATTTCCCAGATTATTTGTAGTGCTGCAGGTAAAAACTTGCATCAATTAGGCCCAAAATTCAGCTGCACCAACTTCTCTCTCAGCATGGTTTCATAACTCTACACTACCAAAAACTAACAGGAAAACTGGTTTTCCTGGTGTCTCTTATTCCATAATTAAAGCATATTTTTTCATTCTCTGTTTTCCAGAATATTAACAGTCTTTCAGCAGGTAATGCAAAAATTTTCTGCAAGTCCTTGAAAAAAAAAATAGATCTTCTAAAAAGATACAAAACTGTACTTCCTCCACTCTTCCTATAAAATACCTAAACATCCTCTAGTCAAGTCCTTAGTAAAAGGACTGCAATAATTATTGAACACACATAAGGAGAAGCAATTGAAATCTTTAAAAATAGGAAAAAGAAAACTCTCTGGGAATTAATGAGATTGAAGTGGACATCTCAAGTGTAACATAATTTGAAGAGCATGTTGGATTTTCATCCTAAAGTTTGCATCTGTATCTTGAAAGTGGAAGTAATGGATAACAAACGAAGTTAAAAATCAGCTGAGGCCCCCAGGGTTTATGTTGTTCCACTTGCAGCCTAGCTCTAGGAGCTCCATTACACAATAACCTTTTTCCTGCAAAAGGAAAGGTTAAAACAAAAGACAGAGACTTTGTCTCTTCATTTCCCAAATGCCAATTCTTGACTTTAAACAAACAATACCAGTTAGACAGGAGTTAGTCCATTAGGTGCTTTTCCTACCTGCGCAACTTCCTAACGTTAGACATGGCAGTTATAGTTTCTCCATAATATGGCTGCACATACTGGCTTGACAAAAGCACCCACCCTGGACCCTCCTTGGAAATACCGTGTGAAAAACAAAGACTGAAGTTTCAGAAGGGAAATAGGATTTCAGATGCAAGTTTCTCAGGCCAGACCTGGGCATGGTGGGGGCTGGAATAGAATAATTTGTTTGGGTTTTTTTAAGAATACAAAGGAAGTACTAATAAGTTAGCTCATGATGTGGCCAAAATTCTGTGTCACTTATTGTCTCCTCTGAACTGTTCAACCTTCCCCCAGTCAACATACACCTTTTCTTTTTCTCCCACCACTGTAATTTAAAATAATCATAGAATCATAGAATGGTTTGGGTTGGAAGGTACCTCAGAGATCATCCAGTTCCAACCCCCCTGCTATGGGCAGGGACACCCTCCACTAGACCAGGCTGCTCAAAGCCTCATCCAGCCTGGCCTTGAACACCTCCAGGGATGGGGCATCCACAACTTCCCTGGGCAACCTGTTCCAGTGCCTCACCACCCTCACAGTAAAGAATTTCTTTCCAATACCTAGTCTAAATCTGCCCTCTTCCAGTTTAAATCCATTACCCCTCATCCTGTCACTACATGCCCTTGTAAAAAGCCCCTCCCCACCCCTCCTGTAGCCCCCTTCAGGTACTGGGAGGCTGCTCTTCTCCAGGATGAACAACACTAGCCCTCTCAGCCTGTCCTCATAGGGGAGGTTTTCCAGCCCTCTGATCATCTTTGTGACCCTCCTCTGGACCCACTCCAACAGCTCAATGTCCTTCTTGCGTTGGTGGACCCAGAAATGGACACATAACATACTGTAAGAGTTTGATTCTTGTGCTGTATTGCCTCTGGTATCAAATGGCCTGGCCTAAGCAGTTGTTTTAAAACCTTTGCCTCCTGTATTGAGATTTCCTTCTTCTTTCCTTTAAAATATTATCCTACATACAATTTCAATTTTGTATTCAAACCTCCTTCTAAGTACATTTCATCAGACTGTTCAAACAAATTTATTTCTTAAACCAAACATGCAGGAAAATGTATTAATGCTTAGGCTATACAGTGCCATTTTATCTGGTATATAAACTTGCTCAGATTGATTTCCCAAGTTAAAAAAATAGATGTGCAGAAACTAATAACAGTGAAGACTGAGATTCACCGATGCACAAGTGCAGCCACAGAGATGCACCAGTTGGGGACCTCACAGCAAGTGGCATATCAGCAAGCTGCCCAAGAGATGTACAAGGTCACTCTGTGCAGCTCAAGCTGCAGGGAAAGGCAGCCTCAGTGTAGCACGGCAAAGTCTGGAATGGGACAGGGCAAGGACTGGGAAAGAGAGGAGGTGTGGAAGACAAGCAAAAGCTAGTTTGTGGAAGATTTTAAATCTGGGAGGCTGTGTAGGATTTGCACTGCTACTAAGCATCATGAGAAGCATTTGTGACACCAGCTGTTAAACATTTACCCGAAGAGCTCAGAAGGCTGGTTTCCCTAATGTCTCTCTGGGAAAGGTGAAAAGGCTTCCCCACAGAAGAAGGGAACCTAAGTGGGTACACAAGCCTCTGGGCTGCCCTAAGTGAAAGTCTGTTTCCCTCCCTCTATTGCCTTTAGTACCCAGAGACACCCACCTCCAAACTGGGGCACCCAGGTGAGAGGCTAAAAATTAGTACAGATATATAGTCCCCAAAACAATGACATCTGTCAGGGGATATTGGAAGTCTCCTTTCTTGTGATCATGTCAGAAAAATTAACATTTGAGGAGTCCCTTTCTTCTGTTTGCAGACTAATATTTACTGTGAGGTTTCTCTGTCTCTCTAGAAAGCTCTAAAAACACACATCCTCAACCTAGGTATCTTATTTTAAACTGTGCAAAATAACTTAGAAGCATAAGTGTAAAAAAACACTCCATAAAGATCATGTTAGTCACTTTGTAAAATCTCTCCTACCACCCCCATCCCTTAACCCCAGTTACTACAGCTTAAATGAATGTGTATGATGTGTGTGAGCCACAAAAGCAGTTGTGAACAGCTCATTTCCAGTAGCATTTACAATATCCATACACATGTAGAAACAACTGCTTCTCATACTGGCAATGCCTCTTTGTGTTTAATTACACTTTCAAAATACATTTAAATATTTTTGAAAGGCTTTGTTGCAAACCTTATGCAATAGGCCATACTTGAAGCTGCTATAGTACTAATCAGTTATGCTATGGCGGAACTGTGACCTATAGGAACACAGTAACAAAGCCCTGGGCTTTGCCATAAGGCTGCATCTGAACTGGTAAAGAAAGACAGATAAGGACTGCTGAGGGTCATCACAAAAGGCACGCCACTGGCAGCCAGTTTGCTGAGGGTTTGCCAGTACGAGTCTACACCTTTTTCTGATGGTTTGACTTCAGATTGCAGAGCAACTCTCAGCAAATTTAATTTACTACCATAGGCTTAGCCAAAACACAATTCCCTGTCCCAGAAACCTCAATACCTGAAGAGCTGTGTCTCACAGACTGCTGCAGTTGGGGAGTCTTTAAGACAGAAACCTTGAGAAGTGTCACAATGTGGAAACATCACATTGGCTCCAAGTCTATCTTGTTTTGAACCTATTTGCTTTAATAGTCTCCAGTCTGTGGCCCACAAGGCAATGTCCACTCCCAGACCACCTGGCATAGCTCAGACCAAAGGCCCCACATAGCTCCAATCCAAGTGGACAGATGCCCAGAAGTATGACACCACCAAAAGCAGAGTCCTCCAGTGCACAGCAAAGCTTGGGAACCACATAACAGGGTGTGTAGATACCTGCAACTGCTGTGATAGCTAAAGGCAGTAATATTGCATGAATAACAGCAACAGTGTAAAAATTATTCCATTGAAAAAACAAAAAATATATTATCTGTTTCAAATTACTTAGCTGACAGAAATGTGAGCAAAGAACTCTAGAGGACACTGTGTTTGTTTTGTGGATCGCTTCATGTCTTTTTAAAAAGCTCCAACTTTGAGGAACAGATAAGAAAGAAGTATTTTTTCTTTTTCAGCTCTTTACAGGAACTTTCACTTTCCTTCACTAACCCTTTTTGTTGTGCAGACTTAATGTTCTTTAAAACTACAGGACAGTTAACTCAGCCTTTTCTTGTTTCAGTGCATGTTGCCACCATCTTTTTTTCCACAAGAGATATTTTCTATTTTTGGCTGAATTTCATGATGAAGAGTAAATTTTTCTGAAACCTTGACAACAAGAACTATCTCATTTTAAAAGTCCATTTCCAATTTCTGAATGTTAATTGATTTCCTTCATTGAACATTTCAGGAGTTTCTTTCTGCTTTTTTGTTGTTGTTTTTGCAAAAGTAAGAGCATTTTTCTTTCAGTCAAAGACAAGGAAATCTAGTTAGGCATCTTTTTCCCCCTTATTTTCTCTCACAGTTTGTAGGATTTGCAAGGAAAGTAAATGAGGAACAATCCTGCTTTTACTCTGACTTTTAGCAATATGTTCTTTTCTTTAACTGATGAGAAATATGCTACACTGAGAAATAAGTGAGGGTGAAATTGGAAGAAGAAAATAGCATGAGGTCCTTCCCTTTATTGGGATCAACTGATGATAGAAGAAAATGAGGAAAAACTACATTCCTCTGCTTTCTTATTTTGCTGTCCCCCTCCCTGAACAGCTACAGAGCCAATGCTTCTCTATTCCCAGCTCATCTTTTGTGTTACATTTTGGCTGAGTTTGTACCATTATCAGTTCCCTCTCTGGAGCCAGCATTGGGCTGACCTGCATTGAGGAACTTCTAGACAATTCCCCCTTGTCACGACACTGCATATGTCTGATTGAAAGCTCTTTGAGATCAATAAGACTCCTTCAAATAAAGTCAACAGACTTTGCATCAGGCCCAAAATGTCATTCTAGGCCAAAAAAAAATGACTGAAAATAGCCCCAAGAGCTTCTACATTCATTGTCTCTCAACGATTCCCACATGAAATATGCTCAAATTATAAGTAAAACAATTTACCTCTTCCTTCCTTCCTGACTTAAAATATCTGCCTGGCATCTTAAGTCATCTTGTGTATTTTCTATAACCAGTCTGAAAGTTCAGGAGGTCAAATTGTGTTATGCTGGTAAAAGCATAAAGTTCCATCAGCAGCATGATATTTCTGCAACATTCAGCTCTAGAAGAAAAGAGGGACAGAAGGAAGCAAGGAAAGAAGGACTCATCACAGTCCTCTGTCATCTGTTGCTATGAGGCTTCCACATGAATGACTGAACAGACAATTCTGAGTGTCTTTTATGCCATGAAGAAATTGGCAAAGTGTGTTACCAACAGAGCTGAGCAGGTCTCCAGTGGGTGCAGCAAAGAGTGCCAGTCAAACCGTGCCCTGTCTCCTGGCCTAGGAGCAATGGTATATATATTATGGCCCAACTCTATCACCATGTTTGTGCTTGCAAAATGAAGGCTGTGCAAACTGTAGCAGGAATCCATGAGACACTGGGCGTATACTCTTTTCAGCGAAGATTTATTGAAATGCCATAAATCAAGCGACTTGGGAAAATTAGAAGAGGTGATGGTAAAGAAAAATTAAAGTAAAGAAAGGAGATGGAAAGAAACATGATAAAAGAGAGGCAGAGTTCAAAGAAGAAACTAATCCGTGAGTAATCAGTACTGCTGGTATTAGTTGCCTGGTTGTGCTGCACTAAAATCTCTCTTTAGCAAAGAATTATGAGCAGCTTTAACTGAAGTAATGTTGTCTTTGACAGGCTGACAGCCTTGGTTCAGTGCTCCCCTAGGCAATAGCATATATTAGCAGAGAATTTTTTTAGTGAGCCCCAAGAGTGACTTTTTTTCCCCTCCTATGGTTTAGCTTGACACTTCCAAAGCTTTTCACAGGATTGTAAATTTTATCCTAACAGAGCTATATAAAGAACTTGTACCAGCCAACTTGCACGTGTGGCCAGCCTTTGCTGTCTAGAGGTTACACAGAAAACGCCAGTGAAAGGTCTGTGTAAAGACCGTGTCAATCAATTATGTTACCATGATTGATTTCCACTGGCCTTCGATCCCGTGCATAAGTAGCTTACACCTATTCACATGGGTTTCTATGAAAGAAAAGCCAAGTGCTACTACCTCTTCCTCTGCATTATTATTGTTATACTAGAGATTTCACAGTGCAAGTAGTTAGTGTTGCTGTCATGCCCTGTTTTGACAAGCAGAGAGCTGGTGCATTCACCTGTCCCAGAGCTGAGCAGCAGGTTCCTAACCTGGTGCTGCTGAGGGATATACGGAAACAAAAGACTTTTCTGTCTTTAATGACTTTACTACGTTGCAGGTAATTCACTGGAGGAAAGAAAAGAGTGATGTGGAATTAAGCATATAGGCTGAACAGACAGAGTTTTTGGTGTCTGATAAAACCTGATCTTTGATAAACGCTGATATTTTTAATCCTGGAGCTCAAAACAAACCTAAAACTCCCATAGATTAAAGCATTCAATTGAAATGAATGCAGAGTATGCAATGTATTTCCCTTTGCCTCAGATGAAAGGTCTTAGTCTATCCTTTGTACAATGCTCAGGGTACTTCAAGGTCTTTGAAAGTTCTCCATCAATCTTCTCTGACAGGTCTCATGGCTGCTGGTGAATCATCACTGTTAGATAAGACTAGAATCTTTATATGAATTTTAATTACTGCTTTTGGCATTTAGGCACTGCACAAACACTAAAACCAGGAATACAGTCAGACTACCTACATGCTGGAGTACTCAACTCGTTCTGTTAGCTCACAGACATTTTCATTTAACCTTCAAGGAATCTAGGGATTTCCATTTAAATTATATTTCTACACCCTCTCTCCAGATACTTCCTGATCATTCACCCATCACTCCCCTTTACACCCTGCAACACTGTCAAGGCTTCACGGAAGTTCTCCCAGGTAGAAGCAGAGTGGCAAGTGCTACAGTGGAAAGAGAGGTAGTCTAGCCTGTGATAATGCACAGTATAAAGGTATAATTTGTGTCAACTCAAAAACAACTCATCAACTTCATCGTAAACTAATACGTTGTTCTCTCTTGAAATATCTGGGGTTTTTTTGTTATTTTTCTGTCTGAAGAAATATACCACAAAAATAGAGAGATGTTTTCATAGTTGTTCATTTTGATTAATATCTCTAGGCAGAAAAAAAAGGAATAATTTCTCTCACTTTATATTATTTTCAGACTAACTTCCTATGAAAGGGAGGCTTAAGCAGTCACACTTACTGTCCATCCGCCTGTTCCTCTGTTGAGCTTTCTGTCACTCCCTCTTCCTCAATAGATTTTTGAGCTCACTAGCCATGTTCAGTCAAATTTAACAAATGGCATCATAAAAGCAGTAGTGGATACCAAATCAGAGGACCCACTGAGGGCATGGCAGCAGCCAGCTGACCAGCCAGCATGTGAATGTTGCCTGGCCAGTCAGTGTGCTCAGAGAGCAAGGCACCCCTGCACAGGCTGAGGACATTGCACAGGTGATGCGTAAGACATCTGAGCATCTTCAGGCACTGATGGAATACTTGCTAGTGCAACGTATCAAACCTCTAGAAGACTGTTTACTTGATAAGTAGCTGTACACCAACATCTGTGTTGCTATGAGCATGAGATATTTGCTGCTGGATAGGACAGTGTCTGCTCTATGTCCCACACTTGGTTAAGGTTAGGTGAGCATTTGCTCTGCATCTGTTCTGCCAAAGTGCCATGCACAGGCAGCAGGGAGGAAAGCTGTCTTTGCCTTGCCAGAGAGAAGAGATTCCTCTTTTCCTGGAAGCGACCGAGCTCCCTTTACTGGAAAAAGATCCCCACTCTCAAGCAGACAGTCATACGGTCACTGACCTTGGAACAAGCTGGAGATAACACACACCTCTCAAAGCCATAGCGTAGTTTTCTGTGCAGCCTCCATCTATTCATATTCTGATTCAGCCTGAGTTTTCTCTGGTTTAAAATGTTCTGTGTTCCAGTGTGTGCTCCAGCAAAACACTTTTCCTATTGTTCAATGTCCATCTGCTCTTGCTAACATTTTTGTTTTAAATAGTTATTTGGGCAGAATCACCACAAGGCTCTGGGACCCACGATATTGTCAGACTTTTTTGTTAGTTCCTACCTTCCATGTGCATCACCTACCTGCTGGTCAGGGATTGAAAAATCAGATAAAGTCCTTGCTTGCTATTAGATGTAGTGAGAGACAAAGCAGGAGGAATGAGTGGCAGGGGTAGTACTGAAGGATTGCTGGCAAAGGTTTCTCTCAGCATCATCTCCTCCTTTGCCTCCCTTGTGAGTCCCAACTGTCTTCCAAGACAAAAAATCCAAAATAAAATGCCAGTCTGCACAACAATTCCGGTTATTCCACCCTGGTCATAACAACTCCCAGAAATATCTGTAAACATCTACAAAATGCATGCACATTGTCAGCAGAAACCCTTGCAGCACACAGAATTTGGAAGATGAAAGAAAATAAAGTAAAATTTTAGGGCAGAAATGACCAGAGGCAAAACCAGACATAGATTTTGTAGGTGTGGGGTTTTTTAATAGACTGGTATATTTCTTCCTGGAGAAAGGATAACCTGGTTTTGTTGTGGCTACTCTTTTGACACAATAATTGTTGACAAGATGTTGCAAGCAGCTGGGGGAGAGGGTTGCTTTCTACCAAAGGGCTAAATATGGGAAGAAGCCAGAATAGGAACCTAAAATAATGGGCTTCCAAAAAAGCTGAGGGAGCAGGAAGAGTTGGAAAGTAACCTGAGAGACATGACACATCAGAAAAACTGGCAAATCGGAGAAGGAGAGAAAAAAAAAAAAAAAAAAAGAAGAGAAGACTGTGATACAAGTATAAAGGTAAATCATTCCAATGTGGAGAAAAGATGGAAATCATCATAGGAGACTAAAATGGCTGTATTAGAAACTTTCTAAGCACCAGCAGACCTTAATGGACTCATACAAAAAAGAAAATGAGAGTAAATAACTTGCTGAAGAGCTTAAAGAAACATAGGTCATGTCATCTTTGCCTTTGTATTCACAATAAATATAAACTGTGAATGTACTTAATTTTGATAAGGGATTAGGCATACCAACTAAAACAGGTTTTGAAATGGTTTTGAAAGTATTAAAAAAACCCAGACAAGTTCAACATGGCACAGGCTGTTCAAATTCACTCCTGTTTAAAATGCTACCCAAACTGACATTAACAAATATCATTAGGAGCTCGATTAGAACAGAGACTGATCAGAGAACTGGAGACAGGAATGCACAACATACATGCAAAAAGAGGGGAAAAGAAGTAACATGCTAGTTAGCCTAACTCCAAGTTACTAGGTACAAGACACTAGAAACCGCGAGACCTGAAAGTCTTGAGACAATTATAAAGTTAAAGAAATCCACCGGTCAGGGGTTATGACCAAGTGGGTCAGGCTGACTCTGTTTCATCCTGAGACCAATTGCCCAAGCACAGAGCACGGCATGGGCAGGCGAGCAGCACTCTAGTTAGGGAAAGCACCCTGATTTCCTTCCAGTATTTGAAAAGTCTATGTGAAGAAAATTCTTACAGTTTTTTCAAATTTACTGTAGATGTGACAGGAATAAACTAACTGGATTTAAACCAAAGGAAGTTTAGGTTAGCTGCTGCAAAACAGTTTTTAGTGATATATACCTCAATACACACACACATATATATATCTGTACAACAGGATTGAGGAAATTTCTCCTTTGGAGATTTTAAGAACAGTTTGACTGAAATTTGTCAGGGACATTCTCTGTATTCCTGATCATGTTTTTACTGGACTAAGTGACCTCTTAAAACCTCTCAGCCTCATGATTTTTAAATTTTTATTTCCATGCAATAATTAGGCACAGAAATTTTTTTTTTTTTTTTGATAATCAAACAGTGGCATTTTCACTGAGTTTATTTAAACTGGGATTGGATTATGCAGTGTATAAGGACACTTCAAGGACTCCCTCAACAGGTGAAACTAACCAGGTTATGCTAACAAAGCACTGAATCACTGAGATTTTTTTTTCTTTTAACAGAGAATCAGCTTACAAGGTCTAGACATCTGCCAATACTCAGAAGAAAGAAAATAAAAGCTTTGAAGAAGACTGGCTTTAAGGAGAGGTTCAGCTACTGAGAAGTACTTTGTGCCTTGATTTAGGCATATGTCCCCTTGGAAACTAGACTTTAGACTCAATTCACAAATTGCAAATTTTATAGTCAGAGAAGGTCCACAGCACTGTTTTATAGCATTCCTGTGACTATTATTTCTCTGAGGGAGTTCATTTATTCAGTATTCTTGTTATAGTTATGCTGGCTAGGTAAAGATAATTTAAAGCCAATTGTTCCCTAAGCAAAACCAAAAAAAAAAATCTTTTGGATACAGAGCTCTAACGCCTTCTCTACTAACAGCGAAATAGAGTAACTGGTTCTTCAGACTCAGGGCTCTCAATTTCCCAGACTGCAGCACACCACGTCTAATTGTATTAGTCACGAGGTATGAGGTTCCCTGGTAGAACATAACTCAGTGTGACTGATGTAAGCAACTTTGATGTAGGCATGCATCCTTCAAACATGCTTCACTGTTAGGCACGCCAACAATTTCAGACCAAAGCTTCCTTCTGTCCCATGCAGTCCTGGTATCATCATCTGTTCAACACTAGGAATCAGTGACTGCTGGAGTCTCAGGTTACAACAATGCTTATACTTGCAAAAGGAACGAACCTCACTACACTAGGATTTTTCATCTGCTATTTTTGGTTGCATCTCTTCTCTAATGTTCCCTACCAAGCTTCTGGGCTTATCATAGGTTGACATTTACACAATACAGAAATAAAATTGAAGTGCAATGCTTATCTTTTTTCCTCAAACAAGGAATTTCATTGGGAAAGGGAGGAAATGGGGGATTTCCTAAAAAAAAAAAAAAAAAAAAAAAAAAGTGAACAATGAAGTTGGGATCTGGGCTTCCTAGAATATTGAAGTAGTCCTTAAATATTGCTGTGGCACAATCTCCAAATGCCATAAAACACTGAAGAAGTCAGAGATGGATTAAAGAGGTAATGTTAGAATGTTCTCAGAAATATAAAGTCTACTCATTTCAATGTGCCAGGACAAATTGAATGAGCAGACAGAGAACACTTCTAAACTGAAGGACATGTTCCATTTTTGCTTGCTTTCTATTTTTCCATTGTCTTAAATCACTTAAGTTGTTGGCTCCTCACATTTTACTCTCCTAGAGAACCATAAATAAGACTAGAACATGCATTTTCTTCAACTTTAGTTGCATTAAACAGTGCAACTCTTTCAGTGTTTTCTAATCTTCACAGTTAAATACAGTAAAGCTATGCACAGCAGTCCATAAAATATTAGGTTGCATTTGCAATACAATGAAGCATAAACCAGAGTCCCCAACAAGATGGAATGAGTAACACAAGCAAGAGAAAAATAGTCCCCCATGAAACACAAAGTGCATGTTGCAGTAGTGTAGAGAAAACTATGCAACATGCTTCTGTCATCAGCGTCACTGTGTCTTCAGTCAGCCATGTCTTTTCTGGACTCAGTGTTGACTGAATATTTAAAAACTAAATGCTAAAACATTTAATAAATAATGCACTAAGCATCTGATGATCTGTCAACTCCAACTACACGGGGAAATGTTAAAAAACAGGCAAGTGCTTTTATCACAGATTGTGCTCTCCACCAGTTTGTTATTTGCATTGCATGAATAATTTGTGATTCTAAAAGTAATATTAAAATCCATTTCCCAATAGTATCTACATATATTGCACTGTACTACTAGGTCCTACAACATGAAATATTTAAATAATTTGAATATTTTTTGTGAGGCAGTAGGAGAGGCACTAGCAGTGGGAGAGAGGAAAGCAGAGGGTGTGTAAAATATTTCACAGTTCAAGCTTTCTCAGACTGTACAAAGTACAGCGAATAAAACCATGTAATATTAATAGAGAGGGAGAAAGGAAACACTGAAGGGCCATTTCCATGTGCTCTCAGTGGATTTATCTTTTTTTTTCTTTCTAAAGTTTTGTTCTGGTTTTATTCTTCTAGAGTCTTTCCAACTACAGATCAAATTCCTTAAGATAATAGGCTGCACTCCTCAGGGCAAAAACACACACAGTCAACAGACAAGTCACCACTGGTTTCAGTGGAGATGTCATGTTTCACCTACTCTGCAGAAAGATTTACAAGCTTAATTATCTTCCAGCAGCACAGATTTTCCCTAAACAACCAGCACTAAGGAAGGACACTGCTGCATTGAACAGGGATCCGATAAAATGATAGCGGCATTTCCTGACTTCCTGCTTGGAAATCAAATGGCTTTTTGTATATTACTGTGTGAAAATTCCCACAAATTTCAAAACTGGTCTTGTTTAAATAATCTGTCTCTAAAGGTCCGGGACCACCATGAGTCTTGACCAGGTCAATCAAAAGTTGGCAATGTCACAAGGTCCCTTTAGCAGTTTTGATTGCTTCACACCAAAAGCTCCCTGTGGAGTGATGAGACATTTAGGGGAACTAATAGTCCCTAGATAGCCTCTCCATTAGAATTCCAATAGATTATTAAAAAACTTGCAGAATTACAAAATGTTGCTGTGCATTATCTGGGTACATTTTCCCAGGTGCTTCTCAGTCACCAAAATCAGATCCAGTCTAGTGGAGGTCTTCTGTCTTCCAATGCCCAGAAGCCAACTTAGTGACGAGTCTTTCCAAGTGTAACATGTCAGAGGTTCACCACATCATAATAGGACATTTACTCATAGTTGTAAACGGACAATCACCAGAATAATTCATGTGGGAAATTACAAAGAGAAATTCATTAGCAAGTCAGAGAAAAGGCTTAGATTGGAGAAAATTTGAATTATGGCTAAAATATTGTAATGGGAGTAAGATTCTAAGACTTGTCCCATTGCCTCAGTTTGCATTTCTGCTTTTATTTTTGAACACTGCATTTCTCTCGTGCAAGCCTTTGTTTAGCTCTGTAGGCAGTAAAGTCCTCAGGGCAGAGCAGCAATTGCTTTTATGATACATGTTTACAATATTTCACACAATGGGACCTTAATTTCCTAATAAATGACACTCAAATAGTAAATCTGTCACCTTTCTAAAAATACTTTGTTCATTAAAAATAATAGAAGGAAAAAAACCGTTACACACATCATACGTGCTTGACAGATGAATTGAGCTGGTGCTTGGGTCTGTTCCTAACATTTGCTTGAGATAACAGTTCTTCTATTTCTCCCTCATTTTCCCTCCCTCATGAAAACAGACATATTCTGATTATGGGCATAGTTTCCCTCCTAGGCCTGCCTTCGGTGCTTTGTTACATATTTTTTGTGATTTTGTCAATAAGCTGTTCAGGGATACCTACAAAAACTGTAAGTACGTGTGTGTGTGTATGCATACATGCAGCTACACACTAAAAAAGGTATCTCTGCTGAGTGATTTTTCTGACAGCTGTGTTGTCAAGCTACTGCAGAAATGAGAAGGAGCAATGTAAGCTGCACCGAATGAATAAGACCCTGTTGTAAAACATCTCCATCAGCTTTTAAAACACACAGGTGTCAGAACACATCAAAAGGTCTAATGAGATTTAAAAAAAAAAAAAAAAAAAAAAAAAGAGAGAGATCGAGGCTACACAAAGCAGCAGCACTCCCCAAGGATGAAGGCCCTCCTGAGAGACACCTGTCACCCAATATAGACAGGGAAACCCCCAGAAATGCTTCTTTGCCCATGGAGCTGTATGTTCAAGGCCAGGTCTTCCACCCTTCTGCACAGTGAGCTTTCCCATTGAAACTGCATTGATTCAGTGACTATCTCTTAGTCCATGTAAGGTAATGTACAGAGTCTTGTACTCCTCTTACGTTTTTCAGCCTGGTTCTTTCTCTTTGCATAACATTACCAGTGACAGTGGTAATAAGACAAAAGATGCTCGAACTCTGTAAGAGCGGAGAATGAAGGGGAAGCAGGAGATTAGCTCTTCCTATAGTGTACAAACATTTCTGGAGAAAAATTGGAGGTCATTATAAGACAAACAAGAACTCAAACCTACATAGTTTGGTTTCCAAATGGGCAAACACAGAGCACCTCTCAGGGAATGGAGAGGTTAAACGGCTGTCGGCTGACACAGCACCCCCAGGAAACCCATGAGCATTTTAAAGAGCCAACAGGACCCAGGGAGGTGCCATTGCCCCACAGGAGACAGATGTGACAGGAGAGGCAGCTGAAGGACTGGGCTTATCCGTCCCCTTGACAGATGACCCCTGAGGCCACAGCTACTGACATGCAGACATGAGTTTCCAATGCAGATCAGCTTTGCGCCAGTACATAGCCCAGACATTTTATTTTCTGGAAGAGAGGGAGAGGAGTGGGGGCGTTGCAGAAAAAATTTCCGCAAATGGTCTTCCGCGAGGCAGCACCTCCAGTACAGTGCAGAGAGCAAAGGCATTTTTGGGGCAGTGACATTTAAGAGTAGCAGAGACACTGTGGCAGAAACAGCAAGTATAGGTAGACTATTAAGGGAACATTGTCAGATTAAATATTATACGTTCTAACAAATTGGTTTGCCTGTGTTATAAAGAGATTATTAAAATTGAAAGAGTTTTAAAAAATCTAATTTACTCTCCCCTGTCTAAGGTGTTTACTTCTTGCATTGCTCCCAGCTTGCACTATTAAACTAGACTAGTCCATTTCACTTTTGCAGATAGTTTCTGGTTGATTTTATTTTTGGACTCTAATTCTATCTTATTACAAATTGCAATAAAGCCTTGAGGCTTCCCAACAGGTCATGGCACTTTTGTGCAGAGCACTATACAGATGTAATAAATAGCAGCCCACAAGCACAGACAGAAACAGGCTTTTATGGATGAAACAAAGGAGTAAGAAATAATGGGACTGCAACAAGACAATGGTGGTAACAACATATATATTATATTGTATATAACCATTTATATTATGTTTACCTCGGCTATGCCCAACTCCCAGCTTCTGCGAAGAATTAACCCTATCCCAGCTGGACCCAGGACAATTGTATATAACCATTTATATTTTGTTTACCTCATATTGTGAATATTGTATATTTGTTGAAAATATATATTATGTATGTCACATCTAGCCTACTATTAGTTATAATCAGAGTCCACTGTTTTCTTCATTCAGCTGTCAGTCACAAGACTACCACCATCTAAGTTATATTTTGTCTTAGAACACAGGAAGATCAAGGAGAAAACTGCCTTGCCTCAGGGGTAGCCCCCATATACTAGGTGCTACTCTAGGGTAAATAACATATTATAAAAATTATTTTCAACTTACACTGAATAAAACTATTTCTTTTTTGCTTCTCTTTTCAAAAAAAAAAATGTCTTATTTTTAAAAGACCTAGAGTTGAACATTTAGTGGACAAAAACTCTTCTGCAATGTTGAATCTGAGCCTCTCAGTAATACATATTGCATGAAAGAATAAGCCAAGAAAAAAATTACCAAAATTAAGAGCTCCAGACATAGAATAGAATAAAAAGCAACTAAATACCGTCACAAGTTGCCTGTTTTCCTAAGGCAGCCACTAACTTCTGTCTCTCCAGATTTCAGCCACCAGTGTTAACTAAAGGAGTTCCTCACCAATGCTTCTTTGTTTCTCTGTCTTCATGAATAAGTTAGCTTGACAGGGAATGGAGGAAGAGCTGACTATCTTCCATTCACTATAAGTTAGAAGGAAGGCAAATGTTTCAGAAAACATACTTTACCTGAGTGCCTATGCTAATACTGTCACAGTACTAAAGTAATAACGCAAGCAGCAAACAAGGTTGAGGGCTCTACTGATGTAAGGAACAAAGAAGTGAGAAGTCCTTCATTAGAACTGTTGAAATATTAAGGTAAAAGACAACAGTGTGAGATAGGAAGCTTGGAAGAATTCACAGCTGTATAATTAATACAATTTTCTGCTTGCCACCTGCCAAATAGAAGATTTAACAGTGTTTCTATGAGAAGGATAGCTCATAATATGGACTTGGTGTATGCGGTAACAGCACAGAAAAAACTTCAGTGTGCCTTATTACTAGGTTTAGCAAGTTCAGCTAAATCTACCATGAGAAGAAATCATTCGATTATGCATGAACTCCTTTCAGTGTTGGGAAACACTAGAAAATACTAGGTACTAATAAATGTTTAGTTAGGAGCAAATATATTGCTGGCAATAGAAAAGTGAGCTTATTCACTTAGGACAATAGTGATATGTATGACTAGAGCAGGTTTGCTTGGTTGCATTCACAAAAACTGGCATAAAGTAAAAGTAATGATGTTACAGTTATTCTCACAAGCAGATGCTTAATAAACTATGTCATGTAGGTAGTTTCAATTTATACACAAGAGAAAGATTCAAATAAAAAATAGCTATTGTCAGCTACCAGTGTTTCAACTGCTATTAAAATTCACAGCATCTACTCTGACTGCAGGTGTAACAACCACCTAATGTAATTTGTTAAAGTATTTGTCTGGAAGAAAAAAAATCCTGGAAGAAGATACAGACCTGAAGCATCTAATGCTGAAGCCACTTTGTACTGAGGAGTTTTCAAACGTTTTATTTTTTCCCAGCTTCACCTCCACATGTTAGACAAATGAATAAACCTCAGCTGTTGACTTTGTGTGGTGGATTAACCTCAGCTAAGGGCCAAACACCCAGCCAGCCACTCACTCACCCCCCCACCTCAGTGGGACAAGGAGGCAATACAATGAGGAAATTCTGTTTTTTTGATTGCTTAGCAGTTACCTGCTCCACCGTGGTCCTCATGGGCTGCAGGGGAAAAACCTGCTCCACCATGGTCCTCCTCAAGGGCTGCAGTGGAGTCTCTGCTCCAGCACCTAGTGCACCACCTCTCCCTCGTTCTTCTCTGGCCTGGGTGTCCACAGGGCTGTTTCTCACACGGGCTTGCCTGGACTAGCACTCCTGCTTCTTGTTAGTCTGGTGTCCTACGCCAGATATTGCTTCAGCCCTCAATCAGTGTTATTACACCAACTTGTTGCATACTCTTCCCTGAGCCCAGGCATTCATGGCAGATACACATTTCTGGGCTTTTCAGACTGTCTCCAGGCAGGAGCCTTAGTTAAATCTCTTTACAACCCCAGCTGCTGGTCAGATTGTGGGGTGGAAGGAAAGCTCCCCAATGTTGTCTTCCCAGAATAACCTCTACCCTAGACCTCTGCCACCTGCCCTGGGACCTCCTGATTTCCACTCTTCACAGGGCCCCCTCAGTCCTATTTTTAAGCTCTGTGATTTACCAGGGGACCCATACACAGGAGGATTTTAAGAGTATCACATGACCCCTTAAGCGTTAATGCTGACTATTCAACAAAAGTACCAGCCTGATTCACACTCCTTCCTTTTATTTGCACAGGCAACTCACTATTCAGTAATGACTTCAATCAGCTTTAGATCACACATCCACAAGGATCTAGGAGACACAGGTGTTTGAGCTCTCCCTTCATCTTTTCTTCACCAGTACAAAGAGCATTTGTATTGCCTTTTCCCCACCCAACTTGTTAAATATCACAGGTCATACAGGGGGGATGGAGAGGTTATTAAAGTAGTGGAGAGAAGAAAAAGAAGTGAGAAAAGGCAAGTAGATCTGTTAATATATTTTTAAATGTACATAAAGATGCAAGGCTAAATGGCCCTGATCTTAATCCTAGAATCAAGACTACATAGGCACAGTCTGAGGCATCATGGATGAATAGTTGGCAGTTACCTGCCCACAGAAAGCAAATGCATCAGAAGATTTCATTCTAGCCTGCTGCTGCTGCAACAGTGGTGCGTATGAGAAAAGGAAGGAAGAGGAGTAGCTAATTGTTGACCTTAGTACTCATTCAGTTACTGAGTAGGTTGGAAACTTACCCATAAAATGTTTTTTCTTTTGAAAATGAAGATTTGTCAATACAAAATTGCTGAGGAAAGATTGGCACCTCTGAATCAAAAAAAAATTAGCTATAATAATACCTTTTAATTATTTTTCTTTCAAAATCATAATTAACATACTAAGTGTTCAGGTTTTATGTTCAAACTGAAATAGTTCTGGTTTATCAAATGAAATATTTTCATTGACTGATTTGCAAAATATAATTTTATTCCACTTCAGAAACATGTCAGTTGTTTTCCACACAGGATGAATATTTTACTAAACAAAAATGTTCTTAATTCAAGAAATAGGGGGAAATATATTTTAAGAATTTGTCCTAAGTATCTTCTTGTATTTCTGTTTTACTTTTCTGATTCTCAATGCTCTTACTAGAGTAAAATGCAAACAAATCTTCACTGGTTTTGCTTTTCTCCATCTGGATTGTTGTCAGAGCCTGCTTGCTTATTTTTAATCTGGTATTCTAGTTTTGCAGTGGAGGAAGGGAGGGCAGGATGAAATTTATAACAGCATTCTCTTTGGGGTGTTGTTCTCATAATGAACACAAATTGGTCTCATTTATCATCTTGTGATGTAATCATATCAAAGCCTTTCCCATCCTCATCCCTATAAGGTAACTGTTTTGCTGAATTGGATTATAATGACAAATGACAAAATCTTCTACATGACTTCAAGCATTACAAAATTCTGAAGGGATTGTTACTCTATAATGCCACTAAGGCTTTCTGATAGAGGTAGTCCATGCTGAAAGGTGCAGTTAGAAGTATTCAGTATACCAATAACTTACCTACACAATGTTGGCTCTCAGGGGGCAAAAAAAAAGTCCCCAAAACCTCAGTTGTCTTTTAGACAACCCAAAACACCACAGGGAGTAAATTGTGGTTACATGCTACAGCCGAACAGAAAATAAATCTAGGGGTTCCACTTTTGGGATGTTTGATTAAATGAACAAAACTCCGTTGAGCTTTTCAATATATCAGTGCTCACAGGTTACAAGAAACATGGAGTTATCTGCAGGATTCATTTGCTTTCCGACTTTTGGAAGCTGATAAATCCATTCCACTCACTTAGGGCTGCTGAAACGCGCAGAGATCCAGTAAGAGCTGATGGAAGAAAAGGGTGCTCAGCAATGCAGAGACATGTTTACCATTTCTTAGGAACAAACCGTGTTGCTATTTTGAGTAAAAGAGACAGAAATCCTCCCCAGGGTTCCAGGAGCAAACTTTACCATTTCATGTTTCCCCACAGTATACTAGCAATTTTAAATTTGTCACAGACTGTTTGTGAATAGGTAAATACATAAATGACGCACACAATGAACTTAAAACACTTAGTCTGCTGAGCACAAATTTTGCCACATAAATGAACTACCCTTTGGGAAAAATCAAGTACAGCCATTTGCATAAAATGACAAGTATCTGTACAGGTTCTCAGGTCAACAAGCACCCTCAAAGAAGTTGAGGTCTGCTTTTCTTCTGTCTTCCACAAGTTTTTTGCTAGAGATTTCTATCAAGTTCTGTGGACTGTTGTCTCCTTACGCATCAGTGTAAAAGAGATGAGTCAGCTTTCTGATATCATTGTTTTCTTCATTTATACCCTCCTTTCTGTAAATGATGAACTACTCAAATGACTAAGAGACTGTGCTGTTTTCTTTATTAAAATGAATTGTGATACATTTAAAATATACTTAATCTAAATCCCATTGGAACACATAGCTCCCATTGAAATATATTGCAAAAAAATACAAATTTCCACTCTGCATTTAAAGAGTTTTGCAGGCCTAATCAACCCTGACTATACATTTTCTTCATCTCTTCACAAGATTAAAATAAAACAGTAACATAATGCTGTTCTCTAATTATGTCATTGGCCTGAAATTAGCCACCAGCTCCAATGAGTTCAGTGAATCTAATGGTGACAAGTACTGTGAAATTTTTTATGTTGTTAGATGGGGACAGAAGTAGTTGACACAAAGAAAGCTGACCCCTTATCACCTGAGGAAGAAAATTTATGTTCCATATATTCTAACCTTGAGTAAACATAGCTGCAAAACTCTTGCTTATAACTTACATGTTTCTCTTTCTACAAAAGTGATTGAACATTTTTTTTCTCCTACAGTTTTAAGATTCTGTTTTGTGAGATGCCAAGCAGTGAAGCAATGGAAAATTGTGTCTTCCTTGAAGTATCCTTTGGACTATGCTATTCTAGCATTTTTCTTTAGTGTTTTTAATACCATGCCAAGCAGCACATTGACGACAGTTGAGGATATTAAGAGATAGCAACAGGAGTACCATAGCTCCTGTCTGATGTTCATCTGCTGCTACCAATGAGAAAGTTTCATCTCCACATTCCCCAAGTCCTTCAGTTCATTAAGCACTATTGATACCACACAAATTCTCAGTGGACATCACAGAGGAAAATCACAGGCACATAACCTGGGGCTCAAAGCAGCTCTGAGAAGTTATCCAGTCCATTCCCTGCCCCA
Source organism: Pterocles gutturalis (assembly GCF_000699245.1). NCBI lineage: Eukaryota > Metazoa > Chordata > Aves > Pterocliformes > Pteroclidae > Pterocles > Pterocles gutturalis. The sequence goes on along the minus strand of NW_010110058.1, from coordinate 56,073 downwards.
ATTCAAGTCACCTACAGGAGTCCTGGCAACCTGTTCTCTAAACTGCTCCTTAAACCCCCCCAAAATGGAGATTTTCCAGTTCTGCTAAGCATTTTATTGTTGGGCTTAAATATACTTGATAAATGCAAGATTTATCAATGCCTAAACTGAATCATGTTGACTATAGTTTAAATGCAGTACTGGAAAATATTCCTTCTCTTAGCAGAGACTCTTTATATACTTCAAGACTGTTACAATTTCCATCTAAGTCTTCTCTTAACCAAATCTATTCAATCTTTCCACAGAATTTCTAAATCTCCAGTTTCTCTCCTCAGGCTTTCGTGCAGCTCTGTGGGAAGTCCATGGGACAACAATGGGAACCTGTTACAAACTGTCGACAAATATTTGTCGTATCACAAAAATGCATCAAAAATCACTGTCAAAATAGTATCTGATTCAGATGACTCTTGCCCATAAGGGACAGATACAAAAGCCTGCATAGAGGAGTATGTGAAGCACATCGACATTAATTTTTAACTTATTTTTGCAAATTCACTTTGATGGGAAATATTTAATTAGCTACTAGGAAGTAAAGGAGAGTCGGGATCCAGGAAACATGTTTTTGGATGACTTTCGATTTCGGGAGGTCACGTTCTACTTGCTCCAGCTGGTGGCGCTGACAGATATTTGTCAGGGATCCCAGGCTGCTCAGCACTATACAGGACTCTCAAAGGGGTGGAAACACCTTAGACATAAACAGAATCCACAAATGCGAGTTATGTGATGACTGAAAGTTATATCCCTTCAGATTTTCAGAACACCAAAGTACCTGTGGTGACAACGTCATGCTGTTCTCTTGAATCAGTGCACTTTTGTGAGAAATAAAAATGTGTTTTGGCTACTGCTCAAGGTCCTAATATTTGGAATCCAAGGCATTAGGAATTCATGCATTCATTCATCACTTTGATTTTGCTACTTGAGTTATGAAGGTACACTTATCTATCAATAAATTGCCCTTCATCTTTGGCTGAAAGCTCTGTATAAAAATTATGCCAAAACTAACATTTTTTTCTTAAAATACATCTACTTTTTCAACTTCTGATTTTACGGCTGTCACACTTTTTTCTAGTAAGTGATTATCTGACCTTTTTGTAGAGGTTTTCTTTTATCATAAGTAGTTTTTATGGTCAGTTTTATGGTTACAATGTATTCTTATTGTGACATTGAAGCAAATAATAGTCATTTTGTAGCACAAGTACCCAAAATTGAAATGAACTGGAAACTGACAAAATAGGTCTTTTTACGCATCTCTCCACGGCCTGTGCAAAACATCCCACCCATTCTCCAGGTTCTGGCCATCTTCCTAGTGGCTGCTGGGGAAGTGGAGGGATGGAATCCCATGATCCGCTCTTTCCAGATCACAGACTTTCTGAGTCGCAACCACTCTGGGATTTGCAGCAATAATCATCTCAAGAGATCTGACACTAGCTCAACCCTACTTTGTTCTTTCAGTGCCAATTGCTATTCAGCCACCAGTCAGATCTGATGCAAAGTGTAGTACTACTATTTTACAGAAAAGCCTTTCTTAAAACCAGTTATTGCTAGTTTGTTCTCCTTGGTCTCCTAGGAGATACTGGCAGGAAAATCCTCATGTCTGCTCAGGTCAGGTGCTCTCATTCCTTACAGCTTTAATCCGCTTTGTCTTCTTAGCTCTCCGAAGAAGGTCAGAAAAACCTGAATTGACCCCTGGCATGCAAAATTTCAAAATCCTATTACCTGCATTGTTTCAACACTTGGAAATTTTCATTAATTACCCTTCTGTGCCTCTAGTGTTAGCAAGAAGTGTCCTTTGGCTTGCCCACAGCTTCAGTAGTTGACAGATCATCAAAGATATGTTTATAAAGCTAATACTATAGCATAATCCCAACTTCCATACCACAAGTCGTATCTCGGTACAGTATTTTTAAAATGCTTCCATTACCGCAGTACATTGGGAGTACCACAACATTTCCAGGTTCATGAAAAACACTTCCTATGACATTGGTTTTAGGTTTATATTTTATATTTTTATTTTCATGATTCCTCATCAGTGCCTAGTTTTCAGCTACTCCTCTCAGCAACTTTGAAAGTCAGTTCCTATTTCTTTCACTAGAACATTACTTTGTACCTAGATCTGTTTTCACAGCTGCACCAGTGATATGAGATGGCAAGTCTGTGCAGGAAAGTCAGAACATCCTCACTGGGCAATGGGAAGAGCAGCTGCTGTATGATTGCCCACAGCCCTTTACCAACAGAAGTAAAATTACCAATCAGGTAACCACATGGCAGTGGAGGACAGAGTGAAATGTCTATAAACTTACTGGCCAGAGAGTTTGAAGGCCACTCTCTCTTAAGAGAGTTTCTCTGATATTGCCTGCGTGATCACCTTGAAAAAGTCACCTGAAATCTTCACCATACAGCATGCATTGTGCATCTCTACACATTGCTATATTTCATCAAGATGAAAATGAACACTGAATCTTCCAGGGGTTGTTCCCCAGTGTCATACTCAAATCCACAATTTTTGTTATTTTGAAGAAATTTTAAAACCTCACCTCTTTCTTATGCACAAGCACAACTGGAAAAAAAAATAGATACATATGGGACTACACAGCATTTGGAACACAGCAGTGGAAAGTAGAAGTTGTTAGTCTAGTATCAAGGAGGGCTTAGCACATACAGTTACCAGACTTAAACTGATGCAATGGTAGCTGGCACCAAAAAGAGAAACAAATGGAAGTCAGGATAATAATTTCCTAAACGACATAGATCATGTCACAAGAGCACATCTGACTACGTCTTAGCTGAAGCTGGTAGCTGTCACCAGCTGGGAGGAAATATTGTCCACTAACTCAAGAAGGGGTTTGCAGGCCAAGATTTACAGACATTCTCTCTCACTTTGCTACAAACACATAGCAGTTTCATCCAAATCACAGTTAGAAACACTGTAGGCTTTCCCAGTGTCATCACCAAAGTAGATCTGATGCTTCACAGAGGAGTACTCCCACTTCCTTCAACAAAGTTTATAGAACATTTGACCAACTTCCAAAGACACATACTACATAAGAGCCAGATTTCAATACTTGTGGTAGAAGGTTTTATTATTGGAAAATAAAATAAAATAAAATAAAGCTGGGCCTAGATACTTGATAAATACATTTTGATACATTATGTGGGGTTTTTTAGTTCAGTTCTTCACTATACTTAAAACAAGTTATGTAAATCATCTGGTTTTAAAATGATGGAACGCATGAATGTGACTTTTGAGGCCTAGATCTAGCTATATGTCATAGGAATCAAAAACCAAAGTGTTTCTTAAGTGAATAAATATAATGATAGTGCAAAATTATTGTGTAGTCCAAAGCAACTGCAGAAAAACTGCTATTGGTTGAACTCATTATGGAAGTTGGAAATGAGAAAATATCTTTCCTCAGTTCTTCTCAGCAAGCTCCTCAGTTTTTCTCAGCAATTCAAAGAGCCACACCATTAGGTCATGAAATCAACAGCTTGGCCTTTCACACCATGGCATGTAATGTGCTCAGTCTTTTCACCTGATGATGTGTTTCTAGAAAGTGAGCAGCCAAACCAGACCAAAACACTGAGAATTAAGAAAGGACTGCTGGCTTTTCAGGTCAGTCCCAGGAACTTCAGGAAATCTGTATGGCAATGAAAGATTATTTCAGGTCATACAGACAGATGTGAACTCTCAGTAGCGTGGTTACCTTAGGCTGAGGCTGAAACATCCATTGCCTCATCACGGTGCAGTCCAGACATGCCTAGTAGAATAATCTGCCCTAGTGCAAAAATTAGTGTCATACTGAAGGTTAATGAAAAATGGACCTCTCTGTGCAATCTCTCAACCAGAAAGAGGGAAAAAATAACATACGGTGGCTACAATAATAGAAGCACAAATGCAGCCATCCTCAAAAAAACATTTCAGCTGTAGGCAGTAATGGCTGGAGGACAAGATCTACTTTGAGCAGGCCCAGCAGCATCCAAAGCTGTAACAGATTATTTGTGTGACCAACTATCTTATCCTTAGGGCTGTGGAAAACCTCAGGTGTACACACTGAAGTCTAGTGCCTTTGTGCACTTAGACCTGAAATTCTTCACAAAAAAAGACACCATCCTGTTTGAGTTTTGCAAAGAGATTGGAGGCATGTGTGCCAAATGTGATGGCCAGATCCAAAAATTACATGTTTGCATGTGGTGATAGGTGGCTGAGTACACACCTATGTGCCTAAATAAGTGTTTGTGTACTCACATTGGAACAATGATCCTAACGGGCTGAAATTTGCTGTTTTGATACCTTTGTAACTCCAGGAGGTGGCAAGCCTTATAAACAGCAGCAGCTTCTTAGTGTTATTCTTCATTCTTCACATTATGTCATATTATGTAGAGTTAAGACATATGAAGATATTTTCCACCTTCAAAAGTCAAAGGCATCAGTAAAAAACAAAACCTGAATGTAATTATAAGCAATGTGAAGAAACATTACTGCAAGTTTTCTCATAGAAAGTAACTATATCTGCAGGTGGATTATCGAATCATTTGGTCTTGATTCTGTAAGTGGTTAATTGCAGTTGTTTAGGAAAAGCATATAAAAACTAAAGCAAATACTGAATATTTTGTTCTCTGATATACTCCTACCCTTTGGCCATCAGAGCTTTAGGTCTTCCTGAAAAATTGTTTGCTCCTAGGCCATTTCATTTAATAGACGTCTTCAGAAAATTATTCATAGCAACTTAAAGGTCTTTTTCCTGAGTGGTAGTAACTAACATATCCATCACTGCCTATGATAGTTCAGATTATTTTTCCCAGAGGCATTACTTCTTGACTATCAGGTTGGATTTTAGTCTTCCTTTTCCTCAGCCAGTCATTTGCTACTGTAATATCCTCATGGGTCTACAGGTGAAAATCTCCCTTTTGCTTATACCTCTGTAACTACTAGTGACCAGGAGTCTACAAGCACAAAGCTCTTTCAAGCAGAAAGATCTTTTGAAAATCAGAGGTTTCTACAAAACATGTTAGCTGTGCAGGTAAAACAGACGTTAGAGACAGTACGAATGGCAAGTTGCAGTTCCTAGGCAGCAACACACAAAACTTTAAATTTTCATCATTTGCCTGCAGGCTAAAAAATGAGGTTGACAAATTATACAATTTTTTAAAACTATTGTGTTTTTTCTGTTTTTCAAGAACATGGATCTTCTTTTGAAATTTTAAGTTTGGGGTGTGTGAGAGACCATGTGCAGTTGGCTGACTCACTCTTTTGGAGCTACTTTGAAAAAGTGGTCTCACATAGGATAAAAATGCTTAAGAAGCAGGATTAACATCAGAACTTTTAGGATTATTACAAACTTTTAGAAAAATCAGACTATAGATATGTTTCCCAGGCTTTTGAGAAAAGTTATTCTAAGATGCTATGTTTATTTTATTCACAAAAGATTTTGAGAGCTAATTCTAAATTTTGTTGCTTACAATTTCAAAAAAAGATAAAACTGGAAATTATTGACTATTAAACACTGTGAATAATGAACAAGTCAATTTTGATCCCTTTTGACACATAAGTTAGATAAGAAGAAACCTCTGTATACGCTTTTTATCAGGTAGAAGTATGAGCTGGATTTCCTGTTCACTGTAGAAAAACAGATCAGCATCACTATTTTTAAACAGTCTTTTCCTAATATTTTTATAGTGAGCAACATTTATTTTAATCTTCTACACATGACCTTTGTTGAGATGAACCAGTATTTCCATAAAACCTTGTCTTTATATATCTACCATTAAAAAAGAATATTGAAAACCATTTATACTAAGCTAGGAACAAAAGCTTTGCAATACAAAATTAAAGTTATGGTCTGAATTTCCCAGGATCTTATTAAATACTAGGAGGTATTTGGAAAAAAAAAAAAAAAAAAACCAACCAAACAAACAAATAAACGAACGGAAAAGTGAAAAGAGAAAAAATACAAACCATAACTGGTACAGAGATACAAATCAAAGCAGAAAGATTTTTTTTTTTTTTTTGCAGGAAAACACAAACTCTGAGGTGAACTGGAGTAAAGTACCTCTAGACATAATCAGAAAGATGGAGAAGAAAAACAGACAACAGGTAAACGCAAAATAGGTGAAAAAACAGAAAGAGCATTGGCCAGACACAGGCACAGCTATGCCCAAACTGCACGCAAAGAAAGGGCCACATCCTTGCAGGGGGATAGTTCTCATCACACTCCCACCAAATTTGAGCAAATCTTTTCACTGGAAGGGAGTCTGTGGAACCTGTCACTTGATGCTGTCCACACCTAGCTGATACCTAAAGGCTTTTCACTTATAGCGCAGGAAATCAAGAACCAGCTACTCCTACATAGACTTCTGCCATCCTATACAGTCATCTGCAGAGGGTGCAAACATGTGACTGATGTCAAGCAGGCAAGCCAATGCCTTAGTCCTGCCCAGAGAGACTTTGGTGTTGCGTTCTGCACATGGACACCACCTACACCTGCCAGGGTGGGTGCACAGTTATCTCAGGACACAAGCCTGCTTCCTGGCTCTGAGATGTGGAGACTGACTCACTGCTTTTGCAGTGCATTTCGTTTCACAGATTTCAAAGATGGTGATGGTGAAGGAAAATGTTTGTTCTGCTGCAAAAAGGTATCAGCATCTGGCCCTCCAGGTGCTGCAAGAGCCATGTTTTTAGTACCTGCCCAAATCATTGAGGAGATACTTGACAAAGTAGTGCTACTAAAGTGAATGGTGTGGACGTGATTAACTGGTCACCAAAGAGAGTGAGCGAAGGGTTCACTAAATGATACAGAGCACTGGCCCTATCTGACAGGCACCGTAAATAAAATTGAAATTATATTTCCACTCCCCTTAAGGAATTTTCTCAGCACATCTTTAGTTCCCTAGAGAAACCCTTATTGCAATTTATTGCATTCTGGCTGTGGGATGGGAGCTTGTGTGCTTGCGCATGCTTGGATACTAAGAAAGGTAAAGTCTTGATATCAGTCAACAACCACTTGCCTAATGTCCTCCATGGGGCAGACAAGGTGCTATAGTTTAAAGCTAATATGCCTGTATACTGGAATATTTTATTCCAGTTATATTGCATCACCTTGTTGCAAAAGCCTTAGGGTCATTTAATGAGTACAATTTTTTCGAACAGCTTTTTTTTGAAAGGTTCACTTACCCAGTCTTTTGAAATGCTAGCTACAGGATGTACCAGCTGCTTCTGAACACTCACAGAAAAAGGAGGGTGGAAGAAAATCGAAACACACAGACTTGGTTAGCTTTGTGCAGGCCACAAATGGCATTGTGTTGTAAGTCAAAACAGCACACTGCAATACTCATAGAAATCTACAAAAGAGAGCAGAAGATGTTATCTAGGTTATTTCTTCACCCATAAGGATCAACCGTCTTTCCTGACAGATGTCGGTCCAACCTGTTCTTAAAGGCAATTTCACAGATTCCAGCATTTCTCCTGGCAATCTGCTTCAGTGCTTCACTGCTTTGTAAAAGAATATTCCTCATCCTGAAGTCCATTCCTCAATTAGCATTCCCTATCTCAGAAAAGCAGCAGATGCAGAAAATTATTTTGTCTTCCTCCTTGTAGCTGCTTTTTGGAGTTTTGAATTGGTGACCTGTGGGAAGATGAAAAACATGGAGACTGTAGGAAAGGAAAAATATTCTGTAGCTGCCATGCTTTTATCTGGTCAATCTTGCATTTACATGGTACTATAGTTTACGTATATCCTTTTCAAATTTGTTTGTCATTCATATTCTTACTAAATTCAACACCCGTATAAGCCTTAGCTCAGCAGCAGAAGCTGTGCCAGTACACTACAGGATGATATGACTTCATATATCTTAAGAGTAGTGCAATAGTTTATGTACATCATAACGTGCTTTTTGCTTTGCCACAACCCTATGACCCTTGTTCAGCTTGTGAGCTATTGTAACCAGTAGCCTTCTCTGCAGTATTTCTGCATAGCCATCACTCTCTCTTCTGCATCTGTACATGACTATCCCTAGCTATGTTTGCATCTCTCTTTGTTAAATTGCATTCTATCTTTCTCTAAATCATTCCCCTCATTTGAGAAAAAAGTTTTAAAATTCTAACGCTATCCTTCAATGGGTTTTCAGTCCTTAGGAGCTCCAGATTTAGTAACCTCCTAAGTCTATGAAGTGCTCCTCAAAAGACAAACCTTTGCAGTCCTTCCAGATCCTAGTCTTATCTTCTGAACAGTCCTTCTCCTTCAAAAAAGTTTGGAAAGGAGAAAAAAAATCCCAAACTGCTGATGTTACCTGTGTGTATATTATGACATTTATATGTCTACCAAATTAAATATTCAGGTATGCTAGAACAATACTTATTGATTCAGTTCTAAGAACTAATCTAAAACCAGAGCTATCTAAGCAAAGACATATTTTGTTCCATCCCCAAACTACAAGTAAAGAAAAGTCTTTCCTGATATTTTTTCAGTGAGACAGTCCCTTGAAGCCAATGAGAAAAAGGTTATTTTCAAGCAGTGTATGTGCTGATGGAGTAGCTGTTTGAAAGTACCAGGAAAGAAAAAGCTCCCATAAAGAAAACCATGTCATGGACTTTTTTTCATTCATATGATGATTGGTCTCAAGTTGTAACAATGATCTTTTTCATACACCTCTCATTCAATTTAAGAGTAATGCTTTCCTTTAGATGCCAAGAGGACTGTGAGTACAGAGGATGACCTCACTTTTGAATGGGGAAAAAAAAAAGAAAAGCTAATTATCCGTGCTGGACAAAACATTATCTACTTACAGTCAAATTCTACAGGAAAATACCTTTTTTTTTTAATTGAAAGCTATTCAAAGGATAGATGGGCAAGGGCTTTTTTAACATTTAAAATGGTCTCTTATGTGTTCAGAGGCAATGATACATGGATGTTTGTCAGCAAATGGCCTAAGGCAGATCTCAGCAAGAAGGTAAAGAAAGAAACTTGACAGTTATAGAGGACCAAATATTATTTCAAACACTTTCAGGAATAAGCAAAATATTTTCCTAGACACACAAGATGTGTACAGAAGGCAAACCATGCACTGTATTTTTCAATAATTTAAGTGTGTGGCTTCCCTAACAGTGAGGGATGAATAAATTCTTCCTGGGTCCCATTTCTGTTCTTTCTACACAGTTCTACAGATAACTTACGGTTTTGCTATTCCTCCACAAACCCTTTTTCTGGTATTAAGAACATCAGTAGAAAGGAGAAGTACTGAGCTGAAACATTTGTTCCTCAGGCTGCAAGGAGAGAAGTCCTGCATTCACCGCAGAGCAAACGCATGTGCTGCTGCCTGTGAATGGAGCACACTCCAGAATAGACAATAGTCTCAAAAATAGATTCCAGAGGTATCCAAACCACAGTCAATTTATTTGAAGCTACTACTCATGATTTTTCTTTAGTACAGTCTAGCTCACCAAAAGGAATAACATTGTCCTGGTCAATAAAAACAGCAGGACGGCCTGCTCAAGAGGATAACTTGGATGCATTGAGGACAACTGGGCTGAAAAGAAGCCTGAAGATGGAAACACCTGGGTGTTTCTACTTAATACCTGAGTAGTGACAAATACGAATTATGTGTGAATGTAACTCCTGCTCTCTCTCTGTTGAAGAGGATGAAAATCCTCCTTCTCTTGTGAAAAAAGTCTGTCTCTGCACTCCTGCAGCATCATCAGGACTTCTGGTGAGAGCAGTGCTCATGGTCAGAGCAGGACCACATCCTGGGAGACTGCCATGAGAAACACACCTTCCATCAAACCTTTCCAGCAAGGATACCTAGGAGAGTCACGAGGGTCACTGAAGTACATCACTTTCTGAACTTCCCCAAAGCATCCCAAAGAACTACTACCTTCAAGCTTAACTGAGAGTTGCTGTAGCAGCAATATTAATTTTGGGAACACCTAACAGTCCTTTCAGCACTTTGGCTACACTTACGATTATCACACTGCAAGTGAGAAACATATCTGACTAAAATGATAGTAAAAAGTAATCACAGAGGGGGTGGAAAAAGGAATATTCATGAGGCACAATGAAAGTTGTTATTGGCTTAACGTATGCCCCTTCTTAAAGCTTCTTTTTCTACATACTCAAGAAAAGCACACAGATGGTACCACATACTAATGAAAATATTTCAATATTTTCAAGGGGTTCATGGAAGATAAAACAAAGCAGCTGTAACTTTAAAACCTGATAATTTGAAAGATGTTGCTCTGTCATTATTATAACTCATAAAAAATGTATTGTTGCCGTAACAACCACCTTATCATGTGTGAGACTGCCTGAAAAGCTCAAGCTTTCTTTAATCAGTTGGATACATGGGCCCAAACCTGAAAATAATCTACCAATACATTCACAACACTTTCCCTCTTTCTTGTAAAATGAACTTTAATGCACACAATTCCTTTTTAACAATCATTATTTTAAAAAATCTATAATCAAGAGTCTAATGGATTGTCTTTTTCCTCCTAGGTAACAGAAAAATTGTGTCCAGGAATTACTCCATTTCTTCAGATGGAATAGGGTCAATGAATGCATTCAGTGTACATTCTCTTCACTGCCATTATTTTCCTGAGGCTCCACCATGTATCATTTGAATAACACTCAACATAAATCCCAGACGGTGGCAAGACTTCAAAATGATCTAATGTGGCAGCCCCTGCATACATGCAAGGATTCATTGACAAGAATTGCATTTTAATGGCAGTAGAAGGCATGCCACCTGGCTCCATGTGATAAAAGCCTACAGTAATGCAACCACATTTCCCAGTCCTGAGGGCCTGGGACAGATGGATGAGTACAGGACCTGCTACTGAAGTTGTATAGTCCAAGCAGAAACATATAGTACAGCTCATCACATGGAAGGACGCACAGCACATCCCTGCACCCTATGGCACACCACCCCATACGATGCTGCAGGGCACAGTTATCTCATGAGACAGGAAGCCAGTGTGATCACGCAGCTCTTGGCTGCCCAGAAGTTATCTCTGCAGCGGTGGCCCCTTCATTCCTCTCCAAGACCTCCATGGAAAATGGTTTCCTTGGACTGTGACACACTTGGGCTGAAGCCCCCAGCCCAAAGCAGCCAGCAGAGGGATTTGGACCTGAAGTCTCATTCCCAGGTAGCCTGCTCGCCAAGTTAGTAGGCATCTGGGGACATCGATTGAGTTTAGAAAAATTTCAGCTTTGATGAAACAGGGGTTTAAGTCAGTCACTCCAAATTTGAGTTTTCGCAAACTGGCATTTTCCAGCAAAACTTATTTTCTTGGATTTTAGTCTGCCAGCTCTCCTCTGCAGCACAAATGATGTTTAATGTGCTTCAATTGATAATAAATGTAATATATACCTTCTTTCCATATGGGTATTTTCTTCAAATTTTGCTCATTTTCAGACTTAAGCCCTCTTAAGTGATATTCAGGAAGTAACTAAATTTTTCTCTACTGTATTTTCCTCTTATTTAAATATGTTTGAGTCTGAGTTTCAACTTTGGAAACATGCTTTGAGTTTTACAGGTCAAAGTGTTTGCCTCAAAACCCACAGTAATGTTGCTTTCTGTGCTTCTTTTGCTTAGTTTCCTGAATTATGTGCTCATACACTCACATGCTCACTGGTGGTAAGTGTACAAACTACCTCTACAAGTGGAAGGAGTGTTGTGCACTATTCATTATACAGTTGAGGCTTCAGCAGATATCCCTTTTCATGCATTTGTTATGAGGATGAAGCAGCCCACAAATATGTTTCTCCTTCAACTGAAATCCTGTTGTATTCTGCTAGTACATCTTTGTTTCCATGCTTCCACAGGCTATGCAAAATCAACCTCTAAAAAGGAGCAGAAAACATTAAACGAGTACAGAGAATTTATATGTTTCAGAGGAATATATATACGATGTCAGAGGATGATGATCTGATTCATTCTGGCAGTTCCAGTATTTCCTCAGTTATTCTACAGAAATGGACAAACAATTGGTAAAACACCAGTCCTTGGCATACAGCTGCCTCACAGATAGCTTCCGCCCACTGGGGAGGTGGGGATTAGAAATTACTTTGGGAAATTTTTATGGAGAACAGGAAGATGGGACAAAACCACGACTGAATTTAACGCACAGGTTCAGGGAATGGATGAGGACAGAGTAAGGAAGAAGGACACTAGTTTAAGCTGCCAATAGATCATTTCTCTCACGAGTCTGTGCTAGGAAACACATGCTGAGTCACAAGCACTATAAGCAGTAATTTCAGGAGAGATGATTGTTCGCTAGCTGAACTGCTATGTGAAAAGTTCCTGAAAACATTAATTTGCTTTTGGAAATGTTTTAGGTCTTTCAAGAAATACATGAAAATTCTTCCCTAAAACCCAGTTCTCTGTCCAGTCAGTTCTGCATCACAGAGAATTAACTGTTTATTTTCCTCATATTCCTCTTAAAAGGTTATATGTTCAATGCAGTACTAATCAGAGGAGAAATAATGGTGTTCAACCCCCACCCCCAAATGAATCCCTCTTAGAAATTTTTCATGTTAAATGTCGAGATCCTTACGCAACTGTATTTCAAATTCACACACAGGCATACTGTGCTTGCATATTTAACTATGTTTTCCTATATAAAACCTGCTTTCTGTCTTACAAACTGAATCACTAGCTGAAATGTCCCTTCTGGCCACTTTTAAAATTTTGATTATAATCCTTGATGAAACAGGGAAGTGAACAATCCTTGTATTTAATCAGAATAAATTAAACTAATGAGCTTTCCTGGCAGATTTGTTACTTTTCTTATGGATGAAGTTCCGCTGGCTGATCATATGCAAGCCAGAAAAAAAAAAAAAAAGTCTTATATAAGGGGTGGGGGCCATAATCTTGTAACTGAAAATAGTACATTTCTGATATGTTCCTAAGAAAAACTGGGTTTGTACTTTTTCTTCACATTTGTGTGAGGAACAGATAGGAAGGGTCAAAGGCAAAAATTCAGAGCTGAGACTCAGCAATGAGGTAGAGAGATGCAGGATAGTGCCAGGGTGGTTGTAGCTAATAGCAGTCCTGCCCGACACTAGGAGATGGGCTTTAGTTCCATGCCATTACATTCACATAGTCCCACAGGCTTACTCTTTTGACATCACCGTAAAATATATACCCCCAAAAAAGTTTAATTGCACGTATGTATTTAAGACTACACACGCAAAAAAGGTAAAGCTGTCTACTTCAGTCCAAGCAGCTGTTGAACCACATTTCCTTCTTCACCAGGAGAAGCAGCTCAGGATGAATTTCAGTCTTGTCGATGCAGAGCTGTTTCAGTGTGACAGGGGGCAAAGTCTGGTTCCTGAGCTGCAAGAACAATCATATGGGAGAGCTTTTCTCCTCGAGCTCCCAGCCTCTTTCAAGCTCTGTCTGAACAAAAAGTATGCCCTGTATTCACTTTTGTCTCAGGGCTGTACCAATGTTTGTGAAGAGTCTGACTGGAGCATCCTGTGCTGTTACTCTTTTTTTCCTGCCTCTACATGTAAGCTTAATGCCCAAGCAGATTCACAAATGCCTGCAGTTTGGGCAATGTTTTCAGTTTAGTTTAATCTTTTCTGTAACAACATCAGGAGAATCTTCATGGTTGGTGCACAGAGTCTTCTCCACTGCACACTTACCTGAGACGCTTTTCAATAGCTGTGAGTGTCCTTGATTCCTGAGCTGCAGGTACAAAGACATAAAACTATGGTTTTCTGTGCAAATTGCAAAATGCACAGAAAGACACAAATATTTGTCTTCTGAACTTCTGGGAAAAGCACAAAGATGCTGAAGAATGATTTTCAATAACAGTTCAGAGTTGTCTGACAGCAGAACAGGAGAAGGCATTTCCCAGTGTGAGGTGACAGACAGTCCAAAAGAGATGTGACCATGCATGATGGGTGGTAGTTAGTAACAGGATCACAGATGGTGTAGCAATAAAGATAAACAAAGTTCAAGGCATGAAAGGACACAGAAATCTCTGTATCTGAGAAATATTAGTTTCCCCATGCAATTCTTTTTCCTTCTTTCTTTCTCCTGACAAAGAGATAAAGTGTGAGAGGCCAGCTGCCTGCAAGGGAAAGGCAGTGTCACCAGTCTGCAGTCCCCAAAAGGCGGTACTCAGTCTCTGTGTAAGGAGAATCACAGGTCTGAGTCAATTACTGCAGGCTTTGTACACACCTCATGCTTGCTCTTTATCCTACTTAGATAGTAAAGTATTCTGAAACAAAATTCTGCAACTGTGTTTTCAGACCTCTTTCTGGTGTGCTTTTAACAAAACAGAAGAAGGGAAGTGCTTAATGTTTCTGCTTCTAAAATACTGGTCATTCATACTTTAGACCAAATAATGCCAGTCCAAGGACATGGATAAACTTTGTAGACGTGCCTTTCACAGACCCTTTTTGTTGCAGGCACCTTTAAAAGTAGTGAGTAATGTCTTCTGTTACAGATAGAAGTTGTTCCAGACACTGTCCTCCGGCAGCAAACTCAGGCATCAAAGGACTTCTGGTCCAGTGGAGCCCTCATAAGCCTGATCAATAAATCATTATTATTTTCTTCTGACTTCTAACCTCGTGAAATAAGAGGTTAGAAAAATCTTCCATCCAAAAGCAAACCATGGCACAGAGATACATAGCAAAAGCAACGATGAGAAAGCTGGGCAACTGCTTCATTACACAGTAGCAAGCCATCAACTTTTGACTGACATTCTCACGGCAAAAACCAAACAAGCTCTTGCTACTAACGTTCCTTTTTCTTCCTCCTGCATATCTCTTTCAAAAGTGATAATCCCCTGGTAATTGCTGCTGTATTCTCCCTAAGAAATAGATAAGATGGGGCTCCTGGCATGCTGTGCAAAGGCAAGCCCAATAAAAACCAGAGGAGTGATATTGAATTCGATTACGTTCTCACTTTCTTTTTGTCTAGGTTACCTCCTCCTGGGTGACTACAGTTGCAGTGTAGCACACATAGAGAATTTAATTAAGGAGGACCAATGGAAACAAACCTTCCCCTGCCCAGCACACGTATTATGATTTCAGTTTTAGAAGCTCGTGTGATAACTGCAGGAAGCAGTTATACAGAATAGCAAATCTGAGTTGTTCTTCGTTCTCAAACTCTGTTTGACTACATCTGGTAAATATTGTGCCCCTAAGTCATTTAATAACTCAGCTTTTCCACTTTGAAATAATATTACTACTGCATGAAAGGTTACCCAGAGGGCCAATTCTAATTACTGAATACATCCTGCATAAAAATATTCAAAATTATTTCCAAAAGTTTACCAACCACAGCTTCAATAATATCCTTTTACAAGGATATTTTAATTGCAGTGTGCATCTAACTTCATTTATTTTTTCTGATTTAAATGCTAGGTTACTCCAGTTGTGGATTTCTGGATTTTTTGGAAACAGGTGGTTGTTAAACTAAGTTCTGGTTGAGAGGATAGTATTAATCAATATATTGCAATTTGCAAGACCCTTAAGACTTGAATCCCCCATTAAATCCAAATCTGTCCTCACAAGACACTGATTATGGAAATGCATTCATATATTTCAGCTATATTAGTTACACATCTACATCTGCCTCAGACAGACAAATGAAAAAATATTGTTGCGAGTTAAATATGGAGCTGTTAGGCACATGAGAAGGTAGATGAAGCACTGCAGGCTACCACCTATCACAACATAATTTCTTGACTACAAAGTTATAATTGTTTCATAGCCGATAGATAATTTTCAAATATAACCATGGAATAGGAACATAAAAATCAGAAGTTAGTTGTAACTTTTCAAGATAAAAACCCCTGAGTTTTACATTTATTACAGTCCCTTACTGAGCAAATACTAATTTGGAGTCACTAGGCTATACCCTCCATCATTTTACATGCTGTTAATTTTTGTAATAAAAAGTACAGCAAGCACAGCAGTATCTGTCAAGAGTATTTGAAAAAATAAGGCACTCAATTTCAACAATTTTGTTAGTTATATTATAAAAAATTGCCCTATTACCATACCTATAATAAATAATAGCCTTTGCAAGGATTTGAAAAAAATGACATGACAGCCATGTGGATTAATAACTCTTAGCTATCTGACAGGGGAATAAAGTATAAGGAAAGCAAAGCCTTCTGGAGCCCTCCCTTACAAACTACAGTCAAACACTGAAGACGGTGCAAAGTTCAGCAAAGCCAGCTGGAAGGCTCCTGTGCGCTTCAAGAAGAATTGATCAGACCATGACAAAAGCACTTCAGTCAAACATAAATATAGCTCACATTCGTTCAATATTGGTACCTCAATGGTTTAAGAGATAAAGAGGTTTTCTGTCTTCTAAAAAAGAACATCTGCATTGAAAGTGTGATGTAAAAACCCTTACAAGTAGACAAATCAAACTGGATTTTCACCACACTATTGGGTCACACACCTGTAACCCAAGCCCCTTGGCTCCCATCAGATTTACAGTGTCTGTTCCAAATCATGACTTTCCTTTTTCAATTGCTAAGGCTTTACTTTCAGCACTGCAATAATATGGGTGGTTTAGGGGGAGGTCATTTACTTCACAGAAAAGAAGATCTGCTACAGCTCAAATCTCCTGACAAAAAAAAAGAAAAAAAAAAAAAAGAAAAAAAAAAAGTGACCTTGACTGACAACAGGAATGCACTATTTCAGAGTGAAAGGCAAATATTTGACAAGGTTATAATAGACTCAGATAGACCTCTCCAAATGAATACCATGTGCAGCCTTAACAGCAGCCAGACTCTGCTGTAATTAATATATCCATCCACTTCTTCAGGACTCACGAGCACAGTGAGCCTGGGGTAGAGGTGCTGGTCTCAAGCTGAGGTATCTCCTGGGGCTGGGGTCTGATTTACAACCAAGCGTGCATGTTCTCACACCTAACAGGCATTTACAAAGATAAGGAGGGCTCTGACACGGACACAGCCACAGGATCTGACACTTCCACCTTACTTTTTTTATGATTTCTTAACAAAAGAGATTATATGTGAACAGTGTGGTGCTTTCTGCTGACCTAGGCTATACCAGTGCAATGAAAGATTCAGTCCCTCTCTATTAACAAGTTGTTAGACTGCATGGCCCTCAGTCTGGCTGTCTGCTAGTCTTAAAGTGTGCTATTAGAAAATACTTCATCTGTTTCCCACTGTTCACTCTATGATGACCTCACCAGCTGACACAGATTTAAGCTTTCATTTAAAATAAATAAAAAGAAACAAAACAAAAACAAAACACACAAAAGGGAAATGTTTACATTTTATGTCTCTGAAGTGAAACTCTCTAAAATGATTTGATGTTGTTGAGCTTCCTGGTCAAAGAACGGGCTTTCCCTGAGGTATCCCTAGTGCCCATTCTGAGCACAACCAGAGATGCTATGGAGGAGAAGGAAGTTCTCTAAATAAATCTTTCCAGAAGCCCCAAGTGATCAGAACACAACTTGAAATGGTCATAGCTGTTTCTTCCTCAACATACTTTCTCATACAGTCCCTCTCCAAACTAAAAGGTAGAGCAGGAGGAGAATCCTCAGGCACCAGGAATTTCTTGGTGGAAAGCCCATATAGTTTTGCAGGCATGGGAGAAGCCAAAACTTGGGCCTTCTGAGGCCAGTCATCATGCAAGTCTTCACTGCTTTAAGACTTCCCCTAGGAAAATAAAAAATAAATAGGGAATGAGAGTGAATGGTGCATTTCACTGTCTGGGCAGCTTTGGAAGCAATTTCAGACAGTCCTTTCAGTCAGTTTGAGAGTGCTGCTGGCACCAAAATCTTCTTGTTTTATTCTAATGTTGCTTTGCACCTATGAGGGTGAACTTTCAGCTTCAGGACAAATATCATCTGACTTGTGAGGTTCTTTGTCTTCCAAACAAAGCTTTAGTTTTTCTTTTCCTGAAGAATTTCAGCCTGATGGCTATTGGCACTGGAAGGCATGTTAAATAATGCATGAAGAGAGGGATGGACACAAGAAGTGTCGGTTTTCCTTTTTATACCCTTTTTCCCCTGCAGCCTTTGAAACATATTTTATGCAGTTGCTTTATAATTCATACAAATATATAAAGGCTAACCCCACGCATTAGGGTCTGATGAGTATACAGTGCAAATTCATATGCAAAGCAGATGTCACCCTCAGGCCATTGGCACATGTCCAGCTGCAAAGGAGGTACCACTGTGTCATGCAGCATTTTGTTGTTTCTGGCAATCCCCCTGAATTTATGTCAGGAATTAAACTAAATGGAACAAACAAAGGCCATATATTTTACACTCCTTTACACCAAAAGTACAAGCACTGATCAGCATCCTCTCTCTAACCTTGTGGGATTTCTGGCTGTCTCCAGAGTAATAAAGCTGCAGTTGCTATTGTACCTTCTCTTAAAAATATCCACAGTTCTGTCAATGATTTAAAAGTTGTGGCATAGTAAGAGATTATCTCAAAAAACTGATTCCATATGTACAACAAACACCCTTTATTTCAAAACCACATACATTTGTATTGCTTGCTCAGAGCTACACTATGACTAAAACAAATAGATGTTCACATTCAGGAAATCTTCTTTTTAGTCATAAATCTTGGTCTCATATACTTTGACAAAAAAAATACCTGAGCTTACTCAGAACCTGCTGTAACACTAGTGTCAATATGGTACCTTAAAATGTTTGCTCCAGCATGATCCAAAGCCAACTGAAATAATTGGAAAGACTTTCACAGTCTTTCCTGAACTTAGTCCTTTAATCCCCTCCAGCAATCACAGTCTATCATGTATTGATACACTCACCTAAATAAAGTTGAAATATTTGTGCATCAGAGAACAATTAGTCTGAGAAAAGCAAGAACAAAAAATTACTTTTAAAGAGCAGTTTCTACTAAAAAATCAATATCAATATTTTACCACTAGGCTAAAACACCAGAGAAAACAGCATATTATAACCCTGAATGTTGACATAAGAAGGTCATTAAATTCCTAATTAAAGTGCATTCTGCATAACAGCAAATCTTGGCAGTGTAAGTCAACTATCAAAGACTATGAAATGCATTTGAGATTTGGAAAGAGCATGTGCAACTCTTTAAAAAAAAAAAAAAAAAAAAAAAAAAAGATGTAATTTAGCTCAAGAGAGAAGGAAGTTTAATAGCATTCAACTTCCCCAACATTTTAAGTCTGCCTGAAATTACAAATTCTTCATACAATCTGATCCTAGTAAATGTTATGTTTTATCCTACCCAAAGCTATCGTGTTATCAAGCTTGTGGTCCCAGTAAACTGGTACCATACAGACACAGACAAGCCACAGCTTCTTCCAGAAGAGCTTAACACTTGTAGCTGTGATCCAACAAATTCTCTCCACCATAATCTCTTTGGCATTCATAATTTATTATACTTAATGAGACTTCTAACATGCAGAAAATTAGACAAGTCATTATGTCTTCAAAGGATCATTTCCTGCCAGGCGAAACTAAGAAAGTAGTAAAGACAAGGCAGAGGAATGATCATCCTGGCTTAGACAAACAGCTCACTAATTCTTTTTTTAAGGGTATGGATTAATCACCTCCAGTTACACCTTACAAAGCCATTGTTACTTAGTTTTTATAGATAACTGTATGTCTCGAATTTTTTTTTCAAGTGTTGCACATCTGTCAATTAGCATTCATGTGATTCAAGGCTCTGTTAAGGTCTGTCTGTTTGACAGGGGTTTTAGAAGCTTAAAGTAGTTAATTTCCTCTCAGGTTACTCCTCAGTACCAAGCCTAACTTCTAATCAGTAAAATCATTCTTCTCTCTCTGAAAACATCCTTCATTCATCTCTTTGTCAGCAGCAATTCTCTTTCCTTTACACAAATATCAGTACTTCTTGACACTGTGACAGCCAGTTCCCACAGCAGTAAAATATGGTCCTTCTCCTCTTCCACTGCTTCTTCCCTTCCTTCTGATCTCATATGCACTAGACTGGAGCTAGACATAAAGGATCTTCACCAAAAAAGACCACCCCAGAAAACTTTCCTGGATAAGGATGACGGGTTCAGACTAAAACCTCAGATTCGGACATGCTCAGAAACTTGCTCTTGCTTGAGCCGGCTCATCTCAGTCATACATAACCAGAAGAGGGAGTTATTCTTGACATGTCTGAAGGCTTATTTCACCCTTGTGAAAAAATCTTAAGAACAAGGAGATTGAACTATCCTACCAGAGTCAACACTTGTTCCTAAACCTTGAGCCCCTGTGGGTATAATCGTGAACAGATTTTTTTTTCTGGCTCCAAAAGCAGATGCTGCTAAAGGCTGGCAAAGCAGCAAGCACAGGCGCGGCAGAGCGCTCTCTTGACTTCAGATTTCCCCGCCTCTGAAAAACAGCAAACTGGAGACATTCAAAACATTAACAAAGCTGAGACACAAAAGCTTCCAGAACAGTACTTGAAGGGGGCCTACAGGAGAGATGGGGAGGCACTCTTTATCAGGGAGTGTAGTGAGAGGACAAGGGGTAACAGGTATAAGCTAAAGTTGTGGATGCCCCATCCCTGGAGGTGTCCAAGGCCAGGCTGGATGAGGCTTTGAGCAACCTGGTCTAGTGGAGGGTGTCCCTGCCCATGTCAGAGGGGTTGGAACTTGATGATCTTTAAGGTCCTTTCCAACCCAAACCATTCTATGATTCTGTGATCTCTGAAAGCAGCAAATTACCCTTGCAGGAGAAATCTGAAAAAGATGTCAGCAAAGGACACTGCGAGTGCTAGCTTTAATATTTTTATAAATATATTCCCATATTCATCTGGACAAAGGCTAAACCAGCCTATGCACTCGTTGTGCTGTCTGGGCTTAGTTTTAGTTTTATTTTAGAGTGAAGCATGCTCAATAAACCAGACAAAAGGAAGCCATGACCAAAATGGGAAGATGCTAAACCAGGGTTGAGGTTAGCAAAGTACAGATGCCAAAGTAGGAGAGTAGGCTAGTTTCATAAAATATAGGATATAAATTTACACTGAGAGCAGTAGGATTAAATAAAGTAGATGGTTATGACACTCAAGTGCACGGATCTTAGATTTTTAGCCCTTTCTTATCTCTAAAAGAGATTAATTTTCAGGGTCTGATCTGCTTTCTACTTTTCCAATCAAATATCACAGATCCAGATCCCACCTCTTCTTTACATTGTGGAATCAGTCCATGCAAAAGGAGAAAAGTGGGGATGAAAATGGCCTTTACCATTTACAGTAGAGACTAAATACTGGCTCAAAGTGGCCACTATTTCCTTGGGTCCTAGCGACCTTGGAGTAAGAGACTGCAACCAAGACACAAGATTCATCTGGTTTGTTTCAAGATCTTACACTGCTCCAAGACAGCACATGTGCAGAATTAGGGCAGACCTAATCAGTCACTGGCTTTTGCCATATTTTGTGACCAGCATGGAATCAGTGTTACAACTTTTTCTTTTTCTTTTCGGTTTTGGTTTGTTTTTTTGGTTTGTTTTTTTTTTTTTTTGAGGGTGAGGAGTGAGTAGGGGAGGATTTAGCATCTTGGATGTTTTTCTTCTGTTATGATTTTTTTTAACTACTGCATCTGCAATCTACCAGAAAGAACACGTGTCAGTGCTTCTTGTGGTGTCTTACGTATTTACCTTTGCTCATTAGAATTTATCTTAATAACCATACATTAACTCTGGAACAGCAAAAAACGTGTCCTTGTTTCTGTCAGAAATATTGCATTTAGTATGCAAAGTTGTTTTTAATCTTCAGATTGGTCTGCATACGTACAGATAGCGCCTTACAGCATTGTTTTTGCAGCCTTAATAGCGAAAATGTACGCACTGGGGCAAAGTAATTGGATTTCAGCTGAGGAGCAGCATTTGAATGAAATCAATAAAGATTCTGTCATCTAATATTTTAAGTTTGGTACAACGTGTGTACTGCAGGTCAGTGTAAATTCATTAAAAAGATCAATGAGATGGAATTTGTCTTGGGTGCCTTGAAATATCCTAGGGTGACTTGAGCAGAAGTTGCCAAGGAAACAAGAGATGCAACTCAGAGAAACATTCAGGTGTTTTAGGCTGATGGGTGAATTCTACTGAGTTTATAAGATACTATAATATAGGAAGTTGTCATGGAAACAAAATTCAACAAATATAGTTAATGAATAACCAAGCTGGGCAATTACTGCAGGTGGCTGTGTCAAAACAGTTTGGGCTAGAATACTCTTAAACAATGTGAACTCTCCACAGGTTCATGGTTGGTTTTTTTTTTTTATCCCAGATAAAAAGAGCAAATGGTGCTTAGGTATCAAAATAGCAGATGCATTAGCAAAACTATTAACAGATAGATGTCTTTATAATTGGCTTAATTTTGGATAT
Organism: Pterocles gutturalis; assembly: GCF_000699245.1. Taxonomy (NCBI): domain Eukaryota; kingdom Metazoa; phylum Chordata; class Aves; order Pterocliformes; family Pteroclidae; genus Pterocles; species Pterocles gutturalis. The sequence goes on along the minus strand of NW_010110058.1, from coordinate 33,708 downwards.
TATACATCCCTATCTCCTTATCATATCTCCTTGTAATCATGACTCCTTAACTAGCATCTAGAAGCTTTCAAATTATTTCAAATACACTTTTGTTATATTATCGTTCATATTAAATGAAACATTTTCATTAGAAATACTTTTAAAACTCAATTTGTGTTTTGATTGGTGTCTTCTCTCTACCAAAGGCTTTTTGTTTGCAGTGTTTTGCTTTTGCTTTTCCTCTGGATTTTAGTCCCACATCTACTTTTCTTCAATAAATCCTTGCAGGAGTTATTTTAATTTCTGCAGCAGAACATAGCAGTCATTTTCCAGCATCACGCAGGCATCAATGTTTTTTTTCCTTTATCATTCTGTTTCAGCTCCTCAATTTTCTTTCTTATTAGGTATGATGCATTTCTTAGCTTCTGTGTAGTGCTTCAGGGTCTCAATAATGTGAAAACTCTTATAACTTCCTATCAAATTCAAAGAAAAAAATCCAAGAACATATGCAGTAATATTCAACCCATTTTCTTTTTTAATGTATTAGAGGAAACCATGACATTGGCACTATCAGGGAGATTAGCTACTACAAACACTATAACTGACCTCAAGATGTAGAGGGCATGCTTTCATTCTCTTAGACACAGAAAAACAATATGTAATGTATAGAAAAGATAGATAAAGTAAAACTTATTCATGGAAATTCCTTTCCCAAAGCTACCCATAATTTAGAATATTTTGACTTCCGCAATGAAATCCTGGTTTTAGCCCTCAAATACTCATTTGTGGAAAGTTTTTCCTATCTAACACTCATCCTAAGAACATCATGCTGTTTAATTTGCTTAAAAGCTCCTGGCCATTACCCTGGCTTCAGGATCAGCCTGTCACTTGTTAAAAATAACAGCTTTTTGAGATGTTTCACAAACATTTTTTTGTCTGCCTTAGATAGCTAGGAATTAAGATGCCAAATACTGTATAACAGCATTTGTAACTACCTCATCATTTTAAGCTACATCTACAGTCATAAATTTTACATTATGTCATTTCCCCCAGTTACACACACAGAGACAAATTGTACATTTCCAAGTGTAATGTGCTTGCACAGAAATGGGGGTAAAGAAAGCTTGTGCCATTCGCTTGGCCAGTAGAAATGCTGCACATCTTTGAAGAGTTTTAGCTTTTTCCTAAGCATACAAAAACCTTCCCTTTGACCCTTTCACCCCCTCCTCACCATTGTACCCCAAGAATGACATAGGTTCATGGAGTATCCAGACCCCCTGTGGTCCTGGCTGCCCTCCGCCTGCTGCCCCAGGTTGCTCCTAAGCAACACTGGCTGCCACTGGACTGGCCGACAGAAAAAATAACAGGAAATCCAGTCCAAAAATGCAAAATTTTCTAGCTCAGCAAGACCTATGTGGTTTCATATATTTGGACTTCAAAAAGGAAATGTAAGATGGAGTGTTACTTTCACATTCACCTTCACATCAGCCTCACACAGTCCAAATGGATACTTGGGTAGAAGAAAAAGGAAAATCTAGCTCTCACCATTTCATTAAAAGTCTTGAAGTTTCAGCACTTCCCCAGATCTTTGAGTAATGTTTTCTGGGAGAATCTCAGCATTTATATAAGTTTCTAGACTTCATGGTCATGGAGAGAAGGTGTTTAAAAGATTCAGAAAGAGAGGACAAAGAACCTAACCCCTCTATAGGTTCTTTTTGTATGCTCTTTTTAACTTCACCATTTTTTTGAGAGGCTTAAATCATTACACATGAATGATTGGAACTGGTCAAGAATCAGGACACTAAATGTGAACCATTTTTTGTATGAATGCATGCCCTTGGAAACCACACACAATTTCTTTTACTGTCATTCCTCCTAGCAGAAAAATTAAATAGAAAGAGGATTTTACTGAGCAACAGATGCTGTCCCTGAGCTAAGAAGGGTACAGTAAGATAGAAACAAAACAAAACAAAAAAAATTTCATTGTCATATGCAACCTTGTAGTTAAGCTCACCTTGCCCTTAAATGTATTTTGCAACCTGTATGATTTTGTAACTGTACAGCTTCGTGCTAAAGATAATAAAATAACCTTGAATTGTGCTTCATAGCAACACAGTCAATTAACTACTTACATATGGACAAATACTTGAATACATTGTATTGTTCCTGATGCTATGTTACACTTCTCTCGTATCCTGCATTCAATTAACTCAAGGCTGTTGCTAGTTCCTGAGCATGCTGCAGAATGAAGTCCTTTAGAGAAAGGGCATTTGCCTCTTGTGCATCAATGTATTCAAACTTTCAACTTGAATGAATCCTCTGAAAGTTTAATTTCAACACTATTAGTGCTAGAAAGTTTCTTTTTAAGGCCTGTTGCAGTTTAAGGCAGCTGAGGAAGCAGATGAGATGCTGGCTCATTGCTCATTGCCCAAGGATGGTGCAGTCAGCTGGATAAAGGCAAAAAATGCTTCTTTTTGTTTTCCACGTTTGCTATGAAGTCAAATACCAGATGTCCTCTGGTTTTTTTATAGAATTTATTAGAAGTTATTAACTTATTGAGATCTTGATTAAAGAGGCATGGGAATAAGAAACATTAAAGTTATTTTTTCCTTTGTTTTCCCAACTATTTGCGTTAACTAACAAGAAAAAAACACAAAAAGCTCAGTTGTAACAGCAGTGTTTGCCCAGCAACTGATTTTACTCGATGCAATGCAAATACAAGCTGAAGCAATATTGAAGCCTTGGGAATCCTGGGATGCATAAAGTTATGCTACTTTAATAATTTTTTGTCTTTCTTAAATGCTCCTTCTTAAATGGGTTAGAGTTTTCTCATGCAAGAATTACCATCATCATTGGGGCTTCTTGAGTACTTTGTAATCACCAGTACTACTAGATTCACTCAGGGATAACAACTTGTGCTTTACCTAACTAATACAGCAAACATTTCAGATTTTGACTTCTCATTGTGCTGGTTTTGGCTGGGGTAGAGTTAATTTTCTTCACAGTAGCCAGTGTGGGGCTGTGTTTTGGATTTGTGCTGGAAACAGTGTTGATAATACAGGGATGGTTTTGTTATTGCTGAGCAGTGCTTACACAGAGCCAAGGCCTTTTCTCTTTCTCACACCACCCCACCAGTGAGTTGGCTGGGGGTGCACAAGAAGCTGGGAGGGGACCCAGCTGGGACAGCTGACCCCAACTGAGCAAAGGGATATTCCACACCATATGATGTCACGCTCAGCATATAAAGCTGGGGGAAGAAGAAGGAAGGGTGGGACATTTCGAGTAATGGTGTTTTGTCTTTCCAAGTAGACATTACATGTGACGTAGCCCTGTTTTCCTGGAGATGGCTGAACACCTGCTTGCTGATGGGAAGCAGTGAATGAATTCCTTGGTTTGCTTTGTTTGTGTGTGCAGCCTTTGCTTTACTTATTAAACTGTCTTTATCCCAACCCACAAGTTTTCTCACTTTTACTCTTCTGATTCTCTCCACTATCCCACCAGGGGAGAGGGACCAAGCAGCTGTGTGGGGCTTATTGCTGGCTGGGGTTAAACCACGACACTCACAAAAGGCTATTTACATCCCTCAAAAAATATTCATGCTGAAATACGCACAAAAATTTAGTGAATGTACTGTGAAATTTTCAGCAGGTCTATAAAGAAAAGGCAAAACTCATCAAGTGATTCCTTATGAATGATCTTTCCAACTGTAAATGTGAAAACTAAACCTTAAAAAAATCATCAGTCTTATTTCCATTAACTTAACTTTCAAAATGAACAAGTTTGTGAGCTTTTTATTCTTGAAAAACATAGCCAAACCAACTAGAGAGATCAGAGCTGTCTTCCCATGAGAAGTCTGTTAAATAATAAATATAAAACCCAATAACTTCCAGGCACTTCAAACCAGGCACAAAATACAGAAAACTCACAGTAGTTAGTATATCAGAACCAGGGATTACAGCCATTTATTCATTTGTGCAACTCAGAGCAGTGTGTTTCTCACTGAATGTTGTTCACACAAAGCATCTGCAGCAGAGAAACATTTTAAACATCTTGTGTATGGAACTCCCCATTAGGAAACACAGCTTGTGATATGGCAATTAAACAAAAAAGAAATTATATCTATACATGACCCTCTCAATAGGAGGAGCAAAGGAAGGTTTTATCTTATAGAGCTTTGGGGAAAATCCTCCCATTGCTTAACATGCTCCTTCAGGAGTTTTCAACTCTCTCCTAGCCTGGAGACCTCCCTGCACCTTCCCAGTACAGACTCACAGGTAAATGTAAGCCTATGGCCAAAAGACCTAGCAGTGATCGAGCAAGGAAAGGCCTGCAAAGGGGTGCAGGTTGGGACAGTCCCTTGGTTAGCATCAAGACGGTCTTGCACTGCAGGATGTAAGCATGCACACCCAGGAGCTAAGTCTACAGCAAAGTCAGTCTGGTTTGGCCTCAGTGAATGGTGGTGGAGAGGGAGGGCAGAGGTGAGGCTGTTAAAAGCCGGTTTGTCACTTGCTGGGGGGCTGCAGCCTCCAGAGTGGACACCTCCACCAGTGGCACCAGCTTCTCCTCCTCTGGTTGAGAAATCAGAGCACCTCATCTCAAACCCACCTGGTGTGGCTGGCATCCTTCATCCCAGGAGGAGAAATTCTGACATCTTTCATTGTCTCCCAGCACTTTGCAGCCATTCCCTGCACTGGACCAGGCTCAGCATGGCTGCGCTGCCGAGTCGGACGTTCACAGATTGTTCTTCAGCAGCACCTTGGCTTTAGCCTGTGCCCCTCGCTGGGCCAGCAGACATCCATTCAGAGCTCAGATAAGCCCAGGTGAAAAGTCTAAGTGCACTGATGACCCAGAGATTTGTACTAAAATGTGGGTGGAAGCCTGAGTTAAGCCTGTGGTGAAGACATATTCTCAGTCTAGGGGATCCGTCATAAGAGCAGCAGATCCAATGTGCATCAATTTGAATTTACTGTCCTAAATCACACTGTTGCTAGTGTCAGGAAAGAAAAATGAATAAACCAGAGAGAAAATACCAGGTAAGGACAAAACGCGATGAATGAAAATACGTATGTACATCCATAAGCACATATGCGCACCTCACAGGTACACTGAGTAATGTAATTGCATTAACCCTGACAACACCTTCAGGGAGAAGGTTCAATTTCAGCCATAAAATATATATACACACATATAAAATATAGCTCCAGTTGCTTGGGTATGTTATAGATTTCAAGGACTGTAGTTTCTAACTACCAGTTGATAGTTTGGGGTTGAAAGAATCACCTTCATTCATTTCACTGAGAGCAATCATGATGTGCAAAGCTGCTGATTAAAATGATAACCTAAAACAGGGCCAGAAGTGAGAGAGAACCTCTCCACTCCCTCTTGCCTCTACTCGCTTCCCACTCCTCGGTGCTGGATTCCTTAACCTTTGCCACAACTTGCTGGTAAATAGTCTGGGCTAAAATTAGATATATAGCAAAGGGTTGGTGTTACCATCTGCTGCATGCTGTTAATTCTTGATGGCCTGATAACATCTATTTTTTATGTTCTTTATTAGCTTTCTGAGGAGGAGAATAGAGGGATAGACCTCTAGTGCCACCATCAGTGGTTTTCAGTAGTTGCTGCTTTTCTTCATTTGACAGCCAGCTCTGCCCCAACAGAGGGTTTTTAGAAGAACATGCTAGGTAAGAGAGGAGACCATGGATAATTGTCTTGAGCACACAGTAAAAGAACTGGCAGTGACATCTGGATCTGCTTTCAGATCATTTGGTAGCCAGCATGTCTTCTTTTGTGCAACTGTAGATTGTTTTCTCTGCTGTGATCTTTTTGTTGTTGTTGTAAGCAATAGGCAGATTAGAACTGAGCAATAATAGACTGTCCATTCAACTTGGTTTCCTTGTAAGACAAAACCTCTCGCTGAGGTTGTACTGAGCACATTTGAAAACCTATGTACACTGCAAATATCAGCTTAGACTGGCAATGAGTGGCTCACGGATATATTACCTGTTAAGCAAAATAAAATTCTCAAGCAAAATAAGTATTATTCTGTTCTATTAATTGGCTGAGGAAGTACCAACTGTACCTGCTAAGCATTGTTATTGTTTAGAGCTAAAGAAATACAACACTCTTGTCTCAGCTGGATTTTCAAGAGTCAGATGACCATGTTTTGTGATAGTCGAAATCATGTGAAAGCATAAATAAATCTCAAGCAAATCTAGGTCTAGCATGACATGAAATCAATTGCTGTGAGCACCTCAACTTACCACAGCATTGTCTAATAGAACACTGCCCCTTTAAATTACATTATTTTCGACATTACCCTTCATTGCAGTGTTTTGAAACCATCACTTCTGCTTTTTCTCATCCAATTCTGGACCCTCCATTTTCATTCTTCACCTGTAATCATGCTCCCAAAGATGAAGTAAGTAAACCAGAAAAGTGACTTAGCATACACGACTCTGAGCCTCTTACTCGGTAACTAGCATGTGAAAAGTGGTTCTTCAAAAACAGCAGCTCAAGGCCACAGTTGCCTTTCTGATCTTTTCTATTATGCATGGCTAAACATTTTGCATTATGCATGGCTGAGCATACTGCCAACATAAACTGGGAGGAGAAAATAACTTAGAAATTAGCTTAGACCACACTAGCTAAATGGAACCTTTATCACAGGTCAAACTTTCAAGAAATAAGTGAAAGGTTCATTAAATATATTAAAGGAGTGGAGACTTCTTTTTTTTCCTACAAGCTTGGCATGCATTACCGTTTTTCACTGGGAATCCTAACCTTTATACTGACCCTTTATTCTGGAATTCAGGCCTTATGTAGACTCCTTACTTTTCTCTTGGAGATCTTCACAAAAGTGCCTTCATTGCATGCCACTACTCATCTCTTCCTAGACTTTTTGTTGGTCATACTCAACAATTCTCTTTCTTCTCCTAGGTGCTAGAGATTCAGTCTGACACCACCCACGACAATTAAGTACTTCCTCTTCTGACGAACCAGATATTGCAGCAGTCCAGCTCTTGCTCCTGTTGAGCTGCTGTCCTGGCTGGAGTGCCCCTGCCATCCTGACCTGTCTGCCCAAAGCTCTTCCTTAGGAGGCTTACTTTTGTCCTTCCAATCACACGGAACAACCAACCAGCCAAGCACCACTATCTGGACTGGCAAATGTATTTGTTTTCAGCATCTCTGTGGTGAGTCAGCGAGACAGATGTACTCTTCAGGGCTAGAAAAGTCGCATTGCCTTTTTATGAATAGCTGAGGCATTTGAAACTGCAAAACAACTTCCCAGAGGAGACAAGCGAGCCTCAGCCTGAGATGGCTCAGGCCCTCCTGGAAGACTCACTGCCTGGAAACATTAGAAGGTAAGAAATGGCAACAGCAACTGTAAATGTCAAAGAAGAAACTTACTACTCACAAGTGATGCATTGAAGATCTCCATCCAGTGGGAGAAGTGTACAGGATATTAAGCTCTCCCCAGACATTGAGCTCTGCTAGGCAGAGCCGGAATATTTGTAACCAAAGTAGATGAATGCTCCGGCTGCTTTTAGAAAGCCTCCTGAAATATCTGGCCTTTTTCAATCTCAGATTTATATCTCAACATGAACCAGCTATACTAGGCCAAGTAGATAAAAGGGAATGTCGGCAGGTGAAAGTGTTATCATAAAAGAGAGAGCATAGCTCCAACATACTGTGTGACCCAGAATTGAGAGTTGCTAGTATTTCTAAAACTGTGGTTTATGATGTTTCGAGGAGTCAATAAAAGATATAAAAGATGTTAAAAATGTTAGATAGCAAGAGCAGCTGTTGTTCATTTCTACAGGAGGTGTGATACAAATGCAGATTATAACATGAGGTAGCAATGTTCACAAGATGCTGAACTGCAAACACCCTAAACTGCTAGCAGTAGCTCTGGTCCTTCAAGGCAGAGGATCGAGTATAAACATGCACAGACTGTCATTACGGTTTGGTTTGGTTTTGTTCCCCTGCAAGACATGGAAGGAGCTATTTCCAATGCCATGAGTAAAAAGGCTGGGGTCACACGGAAAAAGATGAGTCAAAAAGTAGTCACAGATGGTTTAGAAAATACTACACCTGCCTTATAGGGAGCTGTCTGTTGTTTTCTACAGTCCAAATAAGCTGAGAAATTCACAGACGGGATCATTAGTGATGGGGAAAGTGGACAGCAGGAACTGTCAGGGAAAGGGCTATGGCATTGCTCATGTAAGCAAGCACAATTTCATCCACTTCAGTGAAACCTCCCAAGTTCGTACCAGCTCAGGACCATCACATGTACCTCCAAGAACTGCTGTGCAGAAAGGTGAGAAAGAATAAAGGCCTTGCAAAAGTGAACTCATCATCTACATAACTCACCGGGAGAAAGAAAACTAAACACTTCTATCTGTAAATCTTACTCACATAGCCCCTTTTCTCACAAACACACATATACACAGAGTATGCAAAAGGATAAGGACTGTTTGCTAAGCCCTGGCTACTGCAAAGGAAGAGAAGTAATCCTCTGTAATCAGATCTGTATGAAGCTTCCATTTTTTCATAATAAAACATTCATGTTACAGATGCCCTGACAGATTTTACCGTCTTGCCATTTTATTGATTCTTAAGTAGGAAAGCCATCATACTTCTGACTGCTTCTCATGAGGAGACTAATTAGATTATTTCATCATCTGGTTCATCAAAGCAGGAAATACTTAAGTGTCACAGCTGGTCTCAGACTAAGTATCTAGTACCAAGATTTTAAATGAAATCTATGACATCTTCACCAGGTAAGCATTTCATAAATAGCTAGCGAGTAAAAAAACAATTAAGATAACAGATACCATCTCACATCTCCGGGCTGCAAAGGGAGTCTTAACACTACCAGCATATTTGGATTTACTTTCACTTGTTTTTGTTACCACCATCATCCAGAGAGGCTTTGCATAATGATCAGATCTGGAAAACTCAGAGAGCTATTCAGATTCACAGCAAAGATAACTGAGAATTAAAAACTCCGAGGCAATGTATTCATTTTAAGTGAATCTCCTGGTACTGATGCAGCATTTCCAAGCAGAGTGCTCACCACTACAGAGGAATCGACTGCAAGGAAGTGCATCCCAAACAGAGAGGAACAGTCCCACTGTCTGATCACTATTCACTGCCCATCATTCCTCCACGAATTTGTGGGATATCTTCTTTTGGACACACTGCTTTGTACAATAATAAAATCCTCCTGTAAAGAAACTTGTGTGATAAAGCCAGATATTCAATTGTATTTGGCTTCACCTGCTCACTGTGTATGCAGGGGACAAGAACAGACTCATTTAAAAGAAGTTTTTTCACCGTAGTGATTTGGGGTGAAATTGCCAACTATCACCAGCAGACAGTTAGCAAAAGGCCTAGGCTTTGGAGGTTTATTTAAGACCTCAAAAAGAGCAGTGTGATAATGAGTAAACCATTTCCTTTAAATAGCTATCTCATGAAATCATATATAAAAGCAGAATCTTAGTATTAGCATAAGACCAAAAGCTCAGTAACTTTGTTATGGAATAATACAATCCTGTTTCTCGTACAGACCTATAATGTTATTATGTAAATGGCTATACAAAACATGATTATATCAACAAAATGAAATTGTTGTGTAAGACAGTTCCCAGTCTCTGTAAATGGGGCTTTTCAGAGCTATAAAAACAGAGATTCCTCCTATGATGTTAGGAGGAACATTAGCGTTGTTGATTCCTGTTGCATTTTTTTATTTTAAGGGTTATCACAATTAACCTTGAAGATCACAGGATAAAAAAAAAAATAACCTATATGTGTGAGTTGCACCACACAGTGAAAATTGTTATAATATTTAGATTCCTCTTATGTTCTGCACTTCCTTGACCTTATTAGAAATTCCTTACAACTTTGCCTGCCTGTTAGTTGGTCAGAAACAGCTCTTTGTAATCTAAGTCCTCTTGTTTTTTTTTTAATGAGTGAGGTTGTGTGCCTCATAAAATTTTAGATTTTTGACTGGGTCACTTTGATGTGGGAAAATGTAATTTTTATGTCAGAACAGTCTCTTTGAACCTATATGAACCAATAGATGAACCATGAACCTCAGAAAAGGACACATACTTCCATTCTGAACTCAGCCTAACTTTTGGAACACAAAAAGTAATGAAATACACAAAGGTCACATCATAGTTAAAACCACACATTGAACAGTTTGAGGGCAGTAACAGTGTCATAAAAATAATTTCAATAAGCTGTCTCCTGAATTAATAGCATACAACCGTTACAAGACACTTATACTAAACAAAACAGCAAAATTTAACTACAAACTTCAGTTAATGATCTTGTAAAATCATGCCCCAAGTTGCTGATATTTTAACCTATTACATTATTAGCATTTCTTTCAATTTCTAACTTATATATCATAATCGCTGCCTTTAGGCAGACGAGAAAACTATGACACTTTTGTCCTTTTGACCTTCATCTTGCAATTTGCATGAATAATGCAATTGTTTACCTGGATCCTTGTTTAATCAAGATAGTTTTTTAAAAAGGAAAATATGATACGGGGAAAAAAGATCAGAAATGAAATTCAGATTTTTGTACTTTCTGTAATTGACCTGTAACTAGCAGTATGCAATGTCCACTGTGCTAATGATGCTGGCCAGGGGAACTGCACTCACTCTTTCATGTTGAAAAATGCTACCATTTCCAAAGAGGCTAAGAGATGGATCTTTACAGGTTGTAAAGACTGCAACAGCTTTATGAGCTAGTCCACAATGGTGGCTTGGAGAACCGTGAGCATTGCAGCAGCACTACCAGTGGACTAGACTATGAAAGTGTACACTTCTCTTTTCACTATTCTATTGCATTTTGGGCATCAGTTTCCACTTTGTCTGTAATTTCCTCTTTACAGTCCCTCAATTTCTTACATGTTAACTGTTAAAAAAATGCT
>NW_010110058.1:6067-22750 GCF_000699245.1 Pterocles gutturalis | reverse complement strand
GAAAGAGAATGGAAAAAAGAGGAAGTCTAGGACATGCCAAGGTGAGGAGTATCCCACTGGTTCTGGGTGCTTACGGGACTGTCAGCTCACAAGGTTTAATCTGAGGCAAACAGGGGCAACGTTACAGACAAAACGAGAATGTCTGACGTCCATCTCCCTCGGGAGAAGATGTTGTTTGGTTTTTACAAAAGAAAAGGAAAACTGAATAAGGGTGCCAAATATTCCAACTAGCAATAAGCTTTACTGCTATTTTATTTTAAGACAATTTACTGACAGGGGATAAAAGAAGACATGCCACGGCATACTGAATGCCAGAATGAAAAAATCTTACTCAAATATTTGCCTTCATAGCATTTTAGTAGTAGTACGTAAACCATGAATACTGTCTCCCTAGCTGATCTGAGAAAAGTCGCCTATATTCAGAGGCAGGGCTCATTAGGGTCATCAAATGAGGCCTCACTTTGTTCTTTTCTTATCAAACACGTAGCACCAGAAAACTGATAAGTAAAATTCCAGTTGTGGAAAACAATCCTGCTAAGGTACTATTGTTCCATTTCTCTTATTTGCTGCTGCTCTGATTTGGTATCCTCATTCCTACAAATTAGGCAACACAAGGATTAGTGGAGAAACCACAGCTTTCTCTCATGTGGCTTGCACATTTTTATGTTCTTGTGACAGCAGCCAATTTCACTATTGCCACAGTTTCAAATCCTCAACTCCAAGAGTTTGGCCTGCAGATGCCTCAGGATGGATGCGTTTGCACATTTAGTGATGCTGTTGCTTGCCATCTACTAAGCAGCCCCTCTTTCTTCCCTCATCTCCAGCTACTCATTTCCAAGCCCATTCTACACCGTTAGGCACAGTTGTTTGTGTGAACAGGTGACAAATCAGCTCAAATTGGGTCTTCCTAAGCCACACAATTTTACAGCCAAGCCTTTCCAAGAGGTACATGAAATTCAAGGCAATTCCAACAACACCAATGAGACTCTGATGCACCAAAATAAAGCTACTGATGTGTAAATGGATGTTTGATTGAAGCAAATCAGTTGAGAAACAGAAGACGGAAAAGGAGAAAGGAAGCAGAACAAACAGCAATTACCAGAGCTTACGGAAAGTCAGACTTACTCTGTCTTACGTAAATGGCAAACTACTAACTAAACCATGTAAATGTTCTGAAATGAGTAATAAATTTCAGATTTTCTTATCACAGGGAAAAGATTGACAATGCCGCATTTCTTAAGGAAATAACACTGGGGTTCCAGTGCCAAGACCCCAGTATCAATGGTGCATCTCAGTCCTTCTTCTCGTAGGACTGATAGGGAGCTAAAAAGCTAAAAAGTCAGAAGGGAGGACCACTGAGGAGGACCGCCTGCAGTTTAGCAGCAAAAGTGCTTCTACAAGAAGATGCTCAGAAACCCCCCAGCATTTTGGGTCTTGGCACCAAAGAGCAAGGCCCATAACTCTTTAATCCTGGGACAACCCACATGGCAGGCTCAGATCCAAGGCTGAAAGCCCAGGCTCTGCAGCGCACCACTGGAATTCAACAAATTAAATAAAAAATGTTTGCAAGTGAAAACTTTAAGTTCAATCCGCCCAAAGAACAACCCTGATGAGGCGATAGCCTCACCTTCTTTAGGTCAGCAACAAAAATCCTCATAGCTGGGCCCAGCAAGATGGCTCAGCCTAGTTAGGGCTGCTTTGATGGCATTTTAGTGATGCTAAGGTGAATCAAAGGTGCCATAGGACCAGTGAAACCACCCATCTGCCCAACATTCTGCATGCTTCCTGCACTGTCGAGATGTGGCCAGGGCCGTTGGAACCCACCTTGGCAGCTGCTCTGCTCTTCACTTATCAGTGTCCATGTTAGGTCTTCAAAGAAACACCAAGCAAAAATATATCTGTCATGCAGTCCCCAGGCAAGCTTTTAAACCATGTGCATTATCAGGGCATCTCTGAACAAATAAATAGTACTTCTTCCCCATAATTAGAAACACTGGGGCACTGACAAGTAAAAATGCCAAAGGTATGGAATTTCTAGCATTGCACAGCTCTGTCAAAAGACAGCATACCCCCGATTCACTCTACTCCAACGGACCAGTTTTGCATGTACACACAAATATACACACACACACAGTTCTCTCTACAAAATACTGGCAGATCAGTCATCCTCCCAGTGCTGTCTGATTAGAGGCTTAAAATATTCTTCTCTCAAACCAGACCATAGAGTTAGCACCTGTTGCCATGCCCTCCCACATCTGACCACAGAGTCACAAACAGGATTGCACCTGTCGTCTTCTCTGGTGACCACCATTTAGTTTGGAGTACCCAAGATGTCTTCTCCAGCAGCAAAGAGCACTTCTGGTTGAGCCATAGAAACAGCTTTCTGGGCGAGATTTCCATCACACTGTTTGTAGAAATCTCCCTTCCCTCCTTGGGAACAACCCAATTTAGGAAGGCTGTCTTGCGGAAGCATCCTCTCCCAAAGGTCTCTAGTTAGACTGGTCCATGCAAGTTGCTTCTGACAACCAAACTTCCCACTCACCCCCTCCCCGCATGGTGATTTAAAACTGTTTAACAGCTGCAGGCTCAAGCTTTGCCAGTGCAACAAAGCAGATTTTGTCCATAAGCAAGACTCATTACAGTTAGCAGCTTAGCCATGCCTCTGTTGTACAGGTAGCGGTTTATCTACACCCACTAGTTGCTCTTCCTGGTTGTTTTTTCTAACTTCCCACTATTCCAGAAGGAACAGCAGCATCCAGTTATCACCACTAATAGAAAATACCTCATCATTCCAGGGAAGGGATTACATGGTGATGTTTCCCGCAGCAGCAGAGCCCTTGATTCACACCAGATCCCAGTGTGCAGCTCTCCCACTAATACCAGCCCTGACCACAGTACAGTGGGGCTCCTCCTGATCCTGGGCGTCCCTCCTATGGAGTCAGGGTGTAACCAGGGCACACAACTACATCAGAGAAGCGTTTTTCAGGTCTTGCAGTTTAGACAATGGCTTTGTGAAACAGCAGCTCCTTTCCATGGCTGTGTTTTCTACAAAGAGCCATCCCCACCCAGTTAAAGGCTGAAGATCACGGGATAGCAACGTGTTGCCACATAAGGACACACCTAGTCGTTACAAGCCAAACGTTCCTGCGGCAAAAGTTGTTAAGTAGACCAAGCTCCACTAGACTGTCAGACCAGTTCAGAAAATACCCGCCAGCTGGGACACCACAAGACTTCTTTCAGCAGCTTAAACAAACCTCATCCCTTGGTTATTCTCTAGCCATCTTCCACTCCCTTACTGTTGTGTCCAACCTAAAATAAGCCGTAGGTAAGTCTTAACCTCAACATACCATTTAATGAACACAGTTCTCAAAGCATAGTAGCATTTTCCTCACAATGCTTTGTCGTGGTCTGTCTAGTTCAGAAATCAATTTTCAAAGTCAAGTCTTTACTGCTGTGGACACCCACCGGAGCCGAATCCTACAAAGAGGTAAGAGCTGCTCACTTACTTCACTTTTTTGATAATCTTTAATCTTGCAAAAGAAACTTTCCTGTTTCCATAGGAGTTCATGCCTAGCAATCACTATTCCAAAAACATATCTTTCTGGTATAATTCTTTTTGCTTTATAAAAGTTTAAAAAATAAAAGTAAAGGTCATATGCTAATTTGACATTTCAAAATCATACTCAAACCTGAAGCTTCATAAAAGTAAGTTTGATTATGACACTTGATGTACTCTACATATAGAAGAAGCTTAAAATTACTTTTTATTGCTTCATAAACTGATTTTTTTTGCAGTAAGACATAATTTTAAAAGGACTTAAGTAATGGTGAACACCTAACCAAAGATTTTTTTTACTATTGTCCTGCTAAAATAACAGCAGAGGTACCAAATAAAGTACTTTATGAAAAATCTTGACCAGTCACGGTTCTCACTTCACCAAACTGCCACAAAAAGAATTTACAACTGAAAAAAACTTATCCTTTGTCAATGTTTTTAGTGAAATACACACTTCACCTATTTTTCCTTGGAATGTGTGAATTTTAACATGCCAAAATAGAAAAGCCGAAAATTTATTTAAAAATGGG
This sequence comes from Pterocles gutturalis, assembly GCF_000699245.1. Taxonomy (NCBI): domain Eukaryota; kingdom Metazoa; phylum Chordata; class Aves; order Pterocliformes; family Pteroclidae; genus Pterocles; species Pterocles gutturalis. Next base: position 18,664 of record NW_010110058.1, on the reverse strand, counting down.
GGGCAAACACCTATTATTTCTTAAGAACACTGAAGATGCGCGTAATACCTAGGCTGTTAATTATCATATTCACCTCAACATCTCATTACTGTTCTGCATTCCCCCATCCTTATCTTCTCCCTTCTTCTTTCATTTCTTAACAAGTTTGGAAACTCTTCAGGGCAGGTTTCCTTTTTTATACAGGGGATATCTTTCTGCCACAAAAGCAATATAGAGCAATTGATATAGATAATATTACTCTTTTACAAAAGGAAATTGGATCTTAAATTGTCCTTTTATACTAGCAGGCTTCACTCGTCACTAATTTTTCAGTATGCTTTAGATTCTGCCTCAGAGGAATCAGCTGACACTGAAAGATCTGATGGCTGGTTAGGGACAGCTGGGATTTTGGACAGCTACAAAAGTGTAAGAAGCTATTTAAATTATGAATTAAGCATAACAGGCCAACAATTATGTTTAAAAGATGACTGAAACTACCAACTGTTAATACCACCATGAGATTTCTGAGTTAGCAACAGAGTTATATTGAACCCCCTCCTGAGAAAACCCAATAGTTTCATGTTGGCTGCAGATGTAGAACACCACTTCTGCCATATTCACAAGGCTTTCTTCATAGACAGAGTGCTGGAAAAGTAGCAGAGCAAAAAGCTGTATGAGGCACAATTTTGTAACTAGTTATATCAGTATCATGCATTACTTAGACTCCAATCTTCAACTTTTGATTTCCAGTCTGAGACAGCCTGCCCCCTACATACAAACCAGACGCAGGAGGCTGGATTCCCAGCTACTGGAATTAGCTGCTCAGCTTCTGAGCACGGCAGCTCAGAAACAGAGGAAGGGCTAGAAGGCTGTGACTTGCAAAGGGACTCCACAGAAAAGAGATTAAACAGGTCATCAATTCTTAAACAGCTTGAACATCATTCCCTTAGAAGGAGGAAAAAGGTAGTTTCCTGACCTCTAAGACTGTTCATGCCTTTCCTTTATTTGCAATTACAAGATAGTCTAGAGCCAGTCACAGCAGCGGATGTAGAACAGACAATATCGTCATTTCTTCTGTTTTATGGAGTGCAAAGGGAAAACAAGATATGTACAGCAGTTATGACTTACTCCATACTTGAATCTCATACACTCATAGCTGAGACCATCGTGGGAGGCGAAGTCTGCCTAGGAACTCAAGAAGCTCCAGGTAGGGAATGTCTTGTAAAATTGAAAGCAAATAAAGAACCTCCTTAACCCTTATAGCTATAGGTAAGATTGCTTATGTACTGACAGTTTAAAAAGTAGGCTAAATAAAATCACACAGCAAGAAGTGCTTGCCTGGTAACTACCTTCATGTTACTTTATTTACTTATTGTGAGTACACATTTAACTGTTAGTGGGGGGGGAATGGAAAAAAGCATTTCCCTTGTTTTGTTAACTCTACTGCTCCAATAGGGAAAACATGAAATCAAATGGTAGTACAGAAACTGGGTCTGCAAATAAGACACTGACAAGTTTTTATTTTAACTTTTATTACAAAATTATTTTTAAAAAGCTGCTAACATTTAATTTCAAAAGGTTCACAACTACCAAAAAGGAAATTAATGTCAAGAACGTATGCAATGCATTTTTTTCCCCATTATAAACAGTCACAACTCAGGACCCTGCCATCAGGAAAATCAGCTTGTCCAGCAGCTCTGCTTCTACTGCTGCAAATGGGTAAGTGGCAGAGGCTTCATTAAGTCTCCTTTTTTCAAAGTACATATACAGGCAGCAAAGGACACACAAAGTGTACCATTCTTAAAAAGAAAGAGATCATTTTTATGCTAGCTGAAAAAAATAGTTCAGCAGTATGGCTTTTTAATGTTACAAGAACATAAAGAATGAGAGTTTGTAAAACACTTACAATCTGTTAAAATTTCAGTTAAATCTAACAGCTTCATATGGAGAATTTTTAAGATGATCATTTACAACGAATTCGAAGAATTATCACCACATACAGAAAGGCAGAATTGCTGACTGCTTTAAAAGTGTAATTCTACATAGAACGTGGTCAGTCAACAATTTATTTGCCAATTAACACAAGCGCTGCTCCTTTTATTTCCTCTGAGGTACAGAGATACAAACATGTAGGAAGATACATTGCCTTCATAATTATTTCAGTTCAAAATCCACTGTTTTGCAAAACCAATTGTCTTTAAGGAAATGGATGTAATTCAGAACTATTCCACCATTGCCACTCTTTAAAAATAATACAAGTGCAACATTGTAGCACTTATGATGCTCAGATTTGATAGCTGCAGTGAGAATACTTTAAAATATCTTTGCTTGAGGTTTGAAAAAAAACACTCTAACATCAGTATTTAACTATCTCAGGATCACCAAAATAAAGCACAAGCTTGTACAAATGGAGATACCATTAAACAGATATCTTGTCACTTCAAGAATTTTAACTAAAGTGCAATTGGTTTTACATCTGTGTGCACCACCAGTAACAAAGGCAAGTCCAAGAGTCTGCTGGGAAGGCACAGAATTTCAGAACTAAGCTACAAGACCCAACTCAGTTTTGATTCTGCAGAAGAGTGAAATAATCAATGTGCTGAAACTTCAAAACCTCGTTTCCCCAGCTGGTCCAGCCAGGCTGTAGGTTGCGAGCAAACAGCTCCAAGCACTCCACATCTGGCTTGATAAACTCTGACAGAACCACTGTGCAAGAGAAAAAAAAGAAGATAAGAAGAGTGACAAAGGTACAAATAACAAGAGTAAACAAAATCTCCCCTGTGCTGCTAGTGGATGAAAACCGGAATGTTTCATTAAAAAAGGGAAAGACAGCAAATTAATTTCAGGGGTTTCATCAAGCAGCTGGACTATTTATAGTGAGAAAGACATTTTAAGTAAGTGCCCTTGAGATTCTGAACAATACTGTCAAGGCCTTCAATAGCCTTGATTTATTGGTTTTCATATAGAGAAAGGGAATGAGGATTTATTCCAGCTTGTACATAGATGAGTTCTGAATTTTTCACTAATATCAACCAAAGACCTCCTAAAGACTCACTTAGCTCATATAAACAGGGGCAAGACTTCTAAAAATAAAAAATAAAACCTTTCCTTAATTAAGATCACACTCTTTTCCTCTGCATGAAAGGGGGCAAAAGCATTTTTTGATGGCAACTGTTAAAAGGTAAAATAAAAAATACCAGTTAAATAAACATAGCACTAAAAGCACTATAAAAATGCAGGGACTTCTTTTTCCCCAATACCAATTTGGCAACTGAAGAAATATTTATATTAAATATCTCACATTTCTTCTACAGTTGGGTATTTTTACTGCTTAAATCCAAAAGAATAGATGCTTGTTATTAACATCAATTGCGTCACCGATTATGACTGGTATTCCTGGAGTGACAGAAAAAGATCTTGCATTTCACCTGAAAAGTATTATTGCACACAGTTTATTGTTAAACATTATACTTGTCATATAGAGACATTTCGTTTGTAGTTGGGTCAAACAAATTCCTAACTACTTTTCAGAAAATGGCTTCAAGGATACTATGTATCAAAACATGCATGAGAAAAGCAAATGGTTAAGGAGTACCCAACACAAAGGAGGCAGAAAGACTGAAAAACATATCTACACTAAAAATTACATGTTAAGTTTTTATTTTTGTGACTGAGGACGAAAGAAGAAAAACTAAGAAACCATTTCCTTTTCCAAAGAATATCTTGGTCACTCTCGTTCAGATCTCCCAGTGGTTTCTAAATTTCTGTAGCTTAAAAATATAGCTCATAAATCTAACATTATGTTGCTTGACTCAATTTCTTCAGATATGATAATTTCAGAAAACAAAAATACACCCAAAAAGCATACATCAAAGCATGATAGGGAAAGCTTTATTTTTGGTGCAATCCAAGTCCTGACTTTTTGCACCAGGTTCACCAGTCACAGAGTCCCTATGTGAGACCCGAGCTGATCTTGTCACAGATTGCTCCTGTTGCAGTAAAATGAGCATCGACTTCACTTCCTACTGAGCATTAACCAACCCCAGATGCATTTCCTACCTCACCTCTTCCACAGCTTCAATCCATTCAAAACTTTTTCTTAAATATCTTACAATGGGTGTTTCCAGACTGTCTTGTATTTTGGCATGGCAGATAAATCTATTCTTCTTCCTCCAATCTTTAACTAATGTCAAATGAATGTCTCAGATGGGTTACCATCAAGGCAGCTTTTCATCTAAAAAAATACTGCTTAGGAATCTCATTCTAAAAACCTGCTTCTTTTAGAGGCAAGATAAAATGTTCAAACAAATCTAACATTTGCAGAGAAGAGTCTGGGAGGTTTAGAGGAAAACGTACATTCCAACAGAAAATCTGCTGCACTGAACAGTGCTGTTTGGTGTCATGGGAGTTCATCTAATTAGACACCATTTATGAGTAGCTGCTTTTATACCTTTTGAAAACCTACCACATTACAAAAAAATAAGTGGCAATGTTTTTACATGTTTTATTTAGTTAAGGATTTCTTGTGCACAACTTGCTGACAACATTTTAACAAAGGTCTTCCAAAAATCTATTCTCTCGATCATGTAAGAAAGCCCATGTCACAGGAGTCTGCACTTTTTTTCCACAGAAGAGAAGGGAGAAACTGTGGATAGCAAAGCTTCGAAGCTTTCAATAAGCCCTTTGTGAGCAGATTCTGATCTTTAGGACATCTTTCAACTCTAATGTGCATAAGATCACACAGAGCTTACTGCAGAGTCCAGGCTTTATATGACTTTTTCCCCCCTAAACATATAAAAACAAAATAGAAGCATTTTATGTTTTATATATGGGCTTCTAAGTAGAGAAAGCAATTATTTACGTGAAAAAAATTTCATTAACAGCACATTAGTAATGTTGACATTTGTTCTTTAAAATGTATAGATTAAAAATATCATCATGGCACTAAGTCAAGTAATCAAAAGCAGTTTTACTAAGCACTAAAAAATTTCATGCCTGAAGAACAAATTTTAAAAGTATACTTAGTAAATTCAACCAATCTCAAAGAAAGAGGTAGCCAAAAAATGGTTCAGGTCAGCAGGAGAAGGAAGCCTGTGCCAATTTTTCATTCAATTTGGTTAGAGAATTTATAAAGGAAGTCTCAGGAATCTCCCTCTCTCCTGCTGTCAGAGAGGGCATCTTTTTTAAAGTCAGAGCTTTTTTTAAAAACAGAGATAGATTACATATAATTCAAGATCACAGTACAGTACAATTTTTCATTGCTACGTTGTAGATATTTACATAATCACATCAGGCAGTAACGTGCACTGCAACAGAAATTACCACATCAAGAGGGCAATAACATGTCTGTATTTTGTTGGCATAAAATCTCATTATACTTGTTTCCTTAAAATAGGAAAAGTCAGTATTCAAGTTATAAATTATAGCTGCATTGTTAGGCTTTTATATCACCAGAAGGCTACCTTAGCACACATGGATCTGACTCCCAGCCCTTAAGCAAACTTTGGAGTTCTTTCCTCTGACAACAGGTTAGAGGATCTACATCAGCTGAAAGATGAAATACTAAGTTTTTCTACAATAGGAAAAAAATTTTTAAAAAAACCACCACATTTACTTCTATCTGTTTACAACAAACAGCTTAAACGGACAACAAACAGATTACTCTTTATCACTTGTGGGTGTAATAAACACTACGACAGCAACACAGGCACCTACACTTGGGCATGTAATGCCTTGGGAGGGACACACGAATCTAGCACAAAGCTGGCTGGTAGATACAACAGGGGTCTTCCTAGAAAACCCGCTTTCTTCTGAATCACAATCCAGGGGTCAGGCAGGATACCTGCCATACCTGCTTGTTCTTAATCACAAACATGTATCGAAGATACAAGCTGCTAAAAATGTTTAAACAAGCAAAAGAAAGATTCATTTTTGAAAAAAGCAACGGTTTCCCCTTACCTTTTGAACTTCCTAACCTAAATAGCAAGTTCTGCAGAACAAATTGGATGCATAAAGTGAAAACTACTCTGCTGGCCTTTTATCGTCTGATTTGTGAGCCATACAAAGCATACGATTGAACTCATTTCATAACAACCCTTCAAAACAGTTTGCAATGTAGAGGTCATTATTGCCCAGTTTGCCTAATCCCTGAACAGAGGTAGGGTGAGAAAAAGATTTGAAACTCAGCACAAAGACGGCTTTACACTTCAAGTAAAAGTTGAAGAGCTTCAAGTTAAACCCAGACATTGATGTAACTATCAATTAGTCTAATAGTAAGGGCTCATGAGGTGCACAAGGAAACTAAAGGGAATTACTTCTTTTTACTTCCAAGAACACAGCCTAACAAGCCAGGGTTGCTACAGGAGAAGGAGGTTCCCAAGATTTCCCATTGCACTCTTCTGCTGGAGATACGCAAAGCAGCTAGAACATAGCCAAGAACTAATTCTAATGTTTTCAGGCATACTCTTATATGACAATATCATTTTCTAGCCATAAACGTACATACTTAAAAACTGGAGGAGAAATGTCTATAATAAAAAGAACCTATAAAACAGGAAAAGGAAAAAACATTGTTTGAAGTTCTACACTACTTCACATTGTTTGTGTAACAGAATACCTTCTATGTTGTCTAAGAGCAACATTGAATCAAATTAGGAAGAAAACCTGCTGTTATTTGAATCAAAACCAGAAGTAATAAAATTTCATTTTAACGCATTTACATAAAGAAGCTTAAGTACATTTATAATGATGTATTAAAGCTCTAAGCATCGAACACAGCACATGCATCACCAAAAACCCCTACAGTCCCAATTTCATGGTTAAATGCACTGTAGGAACCCAAACATCTCTTTTTGATGGCTTACTTTAATTTAAATCTTTCTCATTCCCCAGAGAGATGAACTGTTAGAATCAGTCATTAAGTGGCTACATATGTACAAATATACAGCATTTACAGTAGTAACAAGAAATAAAGTGCCAGACAGCAACAATAAATATTAATATTTTTGGCTTTGTTACTACTTCAACAAAAGCATAAAGAATGTCTGTGACTCATCAAGTGTCCTTCTCTCCCATTGCAAGATCTCTGCTTCTGTTCAATTTCTTCTGAACCACTGTAAGATGTGACTGAGCTGCTCTCTACTGGTCACCTGAGAATACTGTCCGATCATGAAAGCGGATATAAGACCGAAGTTGAGGCATCAGCAATTAGCTTTTGTCTTTTGGTCTACCTCTTCATTCCATAACCACGCTCTGAACAGAGGTGCCAAAACTGTAGGATACACATGTATTTTTATAAAAACATTGTAAATCACTGGTATTGCTCAACAGCAAATTAATTTTTCAAATAGAAACATAAATGCTGCATAATTGTATCAAGTTGCAGCATTCAAGTAGGCTCAAATATATAAATCAGCACAGACAATTTCTTTCAAAACCCATTCAGGATCATCATATACAAAGGATTCCCCAATATGGTTTCTAGATTCTGCCCTGCAAAAGAGTTGCTCTGAGGACCATTCTGGCACTAGAATTCTCTAAAATACATACAAACTGCTGTTTTGCACCCTTGGATACCTCACAAGTTCCCTGTTTGCGTCTGAGTGTGCTGCCAAGTATTGGTTTTCTGAAGAGGCCCTAGGTGGCTGCCACACAAATCACTACCCTACCATTCATTAGCTTAAATCAACACACATACTTCCTGCTGTAGCCCTAATGCTTAAAGATGTGGCTTCAGAACTGCAAAAAGATCCTCCTAGAATTGCCTTTTTTTTTTTTATTTTTAGCCAAAGTATACATCTTCTACTAGTTTTTGAACATGTGTATATATATATATATGCATGTTAATTTAATAAATACAAGCCCAAAATACAAATTATAGAGCCTCCCGGAACACATAACAACTGTCAGATCAGCTTCCTAACTGAAGTTGCTCTGTTCCTTGGGAACAGAAAAAGGAAAGCATGTAAGTGAAGCAAACTGTGATGCCTCTCGTCTCCAACAGCACTATGCATTTCTTCTACCTGCCTTTTCTGATGTGATTCCATAGTGCCATGTGCACCTGGAATATTTGCAGATTCACCATGAGTTTTCCTTGGGTGAGAATGAAACCATTTTTGTGAGAGGTATTAAATATGTTTCTTACCATAACACTGTAAGGCACTCAGGTGCTATAATGATGAAAGAAGTACAACTTTCTATTGATGAAATTAGTCAGAGTGCTCCAGAACAATGTGCAAAAGGTAACATATCACACAGAAATCTTCAAATCCTTTGGACTAAACTCTGAAAAGTTGAATTTATACCCACAATAACTGGCTGGCTCGAGTCAGTGCATCAATTTCAATAAATTAAATACAGCTCCTCAGAAATAAGCAGGGCATGCCTTATTTATTGCCTATTGTTAACAGCTTTAAAATAACTAAGTTTTTGGATTTAAAGGCACAACTGTACTGCAGGTGTATAAGCAACTCAGGCAGAAATAAAAACATTCCTTTCAGGATGACATAATAAAGAAAGAGGTTTCTGCCTTTATTAACTAAGCAAAAGATATCCAATTTATATATTCCCAAAGTTCCTCTGCCCTAAATGCACTTTAGGTCATTTGGCGCAACTTCATACATGCAGTATCTGTAAACTGTTCCCGCAGCATTTCAAAAACAAATTTTTAAAATGCAACTTCTTTGTGTGTTTTTTTGTTTGGTTTGCTTGATTGTTTTGTTTGTTCAGGGATTTTTTTACACATCTTCCCAAAATATTTACACAATAATGCATGAAGTTCCACCTTTCATACTCATTTTTGGAGACCAAGACATAGGTGCCTAACAACATTTTTAGAAATGTTGAGGAACCACAAGTCCTGCTGAGCAAAATTGCTTGGCATATGGGAAATTAAGGTATTTCATATATGTAACTCATTCTAGGTACATCATTTCAGACATCCAAGTCCAATACCCTACAGAAACATCACACATCAACAAAAACGTACCAGTAAGAGGGGGTTTATGTGAATGCAGACTGCAGGGTACGCTAACAATTAACTTATGTTCTGGAAGCGGGAGTACATCTTCAGATTTTCTGTTGTATAAATGAGAACAAGAAAAGAAGTGTGAGAATGAATACCACCAAATGCGATGCTGCAGCTCTCAGAGAGCTGCTTCAGACACGAGGTAACACACAGAATGTTCATTCAGAGTCAAACTTCAGATAAGTCTAAAGGAAGTTAAATGTTGCTCAGTCATAATATATAGAAGGACAGTTTATGAAATTACAGAAGCTTTAGACAAAACATGGTTAACAGTAGCTATACAAAGTCATTGAGAATAAAAAAATGTAGTCCTGTATGTTTTCATGTGTAGAAAAACACCAGCATCCCCAAAATGGTGTCAGCCTGTGCAAAGAATTCACAGTCCAAGAGAACCTGTCAGCAAAGTAAGCTCTGTCCACAAGGCTTTTATCTAAACCAGTTTCCCAACAGAGACAGATATAAGGAACAAAGGTTTCCATACTTTAATCCCATTAAAGCACTCCCTCATCCCAAAGCTAATAGGGTTATTTTTAGGTCCAAAATCAGCCAAAAGATGACATCAAGAGAAGATTTTGGGATACTATATTGTACAACGAGCAAGTGATACATACAAAGAGAATCCTAGCAGCCTCAAAAAAAGACATGTACCATAAATAGGCTGGCATACCTTAAGGCTTCCTTTTTGTCTCCTTGAACTCTCCCCAATACAAGAACTTCATAGGGCTTTTTATGTAAAGAATCCAAAGGCAATACAAATTCTCCAGCTCTAGTAATCTGATAAAAAAGAGTTAAATTGGATATTAAAATCTTCCACTATGTATTTTTTCAAGATATTTTCTTTGATAAAAAGGAAGATACTGATGATACCATACCCTTCAAATAGAACAACACATGGTAACAAATAGACAAATTATAAGAATATAGCCATAGTGCAAGTCCTCTCTGTTTCCAAGAAAGCAACAAAACAACTGAGAACTTACTTTTACCCAGTGCCACTCAGCAAGTGTTTTCACAGACCAATGAGGATAAAGTTCATCCTTCACAAAATGTAAGTGCTTCTGTCTGTTAGTCACCCACGTGACTACAAGACAATTTGGAGCAGCTAGTACTGGTACAGGAATTTGTCTGATTTGCCACGAAGATAAGTAGCTGTACCTATATGCCAATACAGTGAGAAAGCAAGTTAGCATACAACAAACATAAAAACTGCAAAGCAACAAAAATGGACAAAGAAATTACACAGCCAAGACATTTCAAGTACTATCTCCTGACAACCTAAGTCATAAAAATGGATCAAGACTGACACCCAGTGGCCAAATCTGATGGATTCTGATATAAAATCATTAGCGTATGTACCTAAGTTTTACTGAGCAGAACCTTCAACTACATATTTCCACTATTCCCCCAAATAAAGTATTATGAGTTTTGATTCTGAAGAAACCTTTAATCAATGTAACATTATTCTCTTCTCACAGTAAGCAATCTCTCTTCTGAATGAAAATGACAAGTGAGTCGCAAGTGCAAGGGCAACACTAATTTGACTGTCAAGTTAAAAGGTCATAAAAGAGTAATCACTTCTCAAATTATTTGCAGAAGTTAGTAATTATTTTTAATTTACTATGCATGGTAAAAGTTGTCTAGGTTACTCAGAACAGTTCTGCACATTTTTGAGATAACTGTGTGCTACATCAGTGAATACAGTATGCTTTCCAGATTCTGTCCTGTTCTACCATTTTTCTATTATGCTATTTTACACTATTAGTGAGTTACAATTTGTGGAACCTACATGTTGCAGCACCAAAAACACTGGCACATTGACTACTGGAATCAACAGCTACTGTCTGGGTACCTGGGATTCCTTTACAATGCAACAGTGAGAAGAACAGTGAGAAACAGGTCATGTATAAAATCCAAAATACCTCCTCAACTAGACTGCCCAGCGAAAACAAGACTCACAACCCAGAAGTGAAATGCTTAACAAAGATTAGCTGTCAACAAGGTAAATAATAGCAGTGAAAGCTCTTCCATCTTTTGCCTTTATTTTGTAAGGGAGAGAGGGCCTTGCTGGCTAATTCATGCTTATGAATAACTCCAATTTTCCTTTTAGTAACTTACATAGTTAAGAAATACACTTGAATGAGTTGAACTCTGGGCTTCTAGAGGTTTCTGTAGGGCTTTCAAAGTAAAAGCTACTAATCAGTCCCTGCATCTTCAAATTATGTCTTCATAACAAGCTTCAACAGCTACTGTAGATATTATTCTAGGAAATTGTAAGACCATATTTCCTTTGTGCACTTCTTTCACCATATACAATTCTATGGCAATCAAGAGAGTTCCACTGGCATAAGCTTGATGTTACTCAGTGGAGAAGGAAGCCCATGAAGTTTTAAGTTAATGACTTCATGAACTGCAGTACTCAGAAAGTTCCTATTGCACTTGAGGATTTTACTGCTGCATTATCACTTTCTCAGTTCTACCCATCAGACTGAAGCTCAAGCTACAGCTCTAATTAAAAAAACAAACAAACAAACAAACAAAAAAAACCAACAAAAAACTAAAACTTCTAAATTGGACCTCAGTCCTGGAAATACTTCAATATTTATCTAGCTTTATGCCCCCTAAATAACCCTATTAATTTCAAATGAATACGTGCGTGATCTGGGCCTTACTGGGGCCAGTCGACTCCAGGGTTTCTTATAAGTCTCAAAGACTAACATTCTCTTACCATTAAGTAAGTTAAGACCTACTCTTGCAAATATTTTGTATGCAAAGCTTCCAAGACATTTCAGTAAAACCCTTGAGACATTTCATAGACTTGAAGGCAGGCATTGTGCTGAAATATCTTCTAGTTTAAGCTTCAGTCTCATAGTTATATTGGTCTTGGGTTCCATCAACATATTAAAATGTTACTTACCCTTTGTAAACTAAGACGACAAAGTTTATTCAATTTTACAATAACATTTACCTGTTACTCCTTTTAACGGACTTGTTCTCCCACGGTGGATCAATCACAATTACATCATACTTTTTGTCTGGGAAGTGAAATTACAGACAAAAAAAAAAAGAGGCAGTAAAGTAGTTTTAAAATATAAAGGCTTAACTACACACATACAGACAACATTTAAAGAGACAACTATGCAGCAAAACTGCAACTTCCTTCTGTTCTTTCCAAGTAAGAAGTTAAAAGGTTTCTAGCATGTTTGTTTTAATCCATACATAATCCATAATCATACACTTAAGAGATTTTTAGGCTGGTTACCTAAAGAAAGGACGTTTGTGATCTGTGTCAGATTTCTCCAAGAAATTTTGAGCATCTTGAGGACTTCCAGAAAAAAAAAACTGAGAGCAAAGTGCAAGTCTCAAAGATGAAAATTTCTCCAAGCTTTCTAACAGAAGCTATGTAATCAGGCACCCAGCTGAGTTAAAGGCTGCAGCCCTGAAAGCAAGACTCCTGTCCTGTTTGATCTTTCAGCAGGCCAATTGGGACATGCAGAGCTCCAAATCAGCCCCGGAAAACTGTGTTTTGCACTACTGGAGGTGAAGAGAGACAGAGAGCTAGACCTGGTGTGTGAAATGGCAATTAATGGACAAGA
>NW_010110058.1:0-6049 GCF_000699245.1 Pterocles gutturalis | reverse complement strand
AAGAGTGTTCATTCGAGAAGCTGTCTTTACTTTAGTTGGAAGATAGACGATAAAGGACACATCCACGAAAAAACGTATTTTTTCCACAGAACATATTCGTTCCTTCATTGAGTCTGCTGCTAATTTTTTAAATAGCCAATAACAGCTTAATATTTAATGTCCATTAAATGTGCTTTCTACATCTTATTCCTTTATTAACATTAGAAGTGTTATCCTGACCGTGGCCTGACTAGCAAGACATACTTCTATTTTGGAAGGTGAAAGGGAAGAAAAATAATAATTAAAATGGACAGTAGGCCTCAAAAAAAAAAAAAATCTAAAGTCATGGCATTAGGTTAATATTCACTGCTGGTTATTTAAAAAACATTTTCTCAAATTTCTTGGGACTGCTCTCTGACCTCTGGGAGAATCCAAAGGTGCTATAAGTGCAGCTGTGATGCAGAAAATAGTGATCTTCCTTCTTTCATAAAGCTGAAAGGAGCCAACTGGCTAAGATCATTATTTGGCTAATAAGTTTCCACCTCCTGCATATCTTGCTAATAAACAATAATTTTTAAAAAAATCAGTGAATATCTAAGTTGCATATTAGAAGGGAAGAAACATGTGTAACTAACAAATCTAAAATTACTAATTAGAGGGCAGAGCAGTAACTCCAGCTCTTGCTCACAGGCAACACCCTTCTTCCAAGACTACCTGACAAAGCTTAGCTACTGATAACAAATAGTAATGATGAAGGTCAAATTGGAAGCTAATGGAATGGTGAAGTACAGTGAAGACTGTTGAATGTTGTCAGCTTAAGCTTTCGGCATAGCCCATTAAGGCTGTGGACACTGCTTGGATATCTTTTGATTTACTTTGAGAGGAGTTACAAATTTTAAAATCTTTGAGAGGAGTTACTAATTTTAAAATCCCACCACCCTGTCACTGATTTTGGCTTAAGCCAATACGCTCAGCTGTGAAATGTAGCAGCTGAGAAGTCAACTCATATTTGCTACTCATGTTCTTGCTAACCTGGTTTTTGCCTGCAGCTGGGTGCAGCAGCTTCTCTGGGGGACACTGGAGTTGGTTTCACAATCTAAACAGACCCTGCTACTGAACAAAATGGATCTGTAAGGTAACTCTTGCTTAAAGGTGCATAAACTTATCCCTCTCCCATAGTCTAACCTAGCTAAAAAGCAAGACAGCAGGATCACCACCCCAGCAGCAGCATGGACCTACTTACGTTAAAGCCCCATCCTGCAGAATAGGGATCCAGCAGCATAGCCAGTCCCAATTCAACGCATTTACATGTCTTATATACTGACAGTGGCCCAGAACACACTCACAAACTGCCATCTTTTGGGCTTCATGTAAAATGCTGTGGCTGAGATTTTTAAAGCATCGTCCTGGAGATAATTCTCCCATGACATGAGTTCCTAACCACTCAAGATTCCTTTGAAAACCCTCACCTATTTGCACAAAGTTAGAAATACCAGTTTGAAAGCTTGCAGCAGCATTTCCTATCAGTGTGACACTGTATACTAAAATCTGTTCATTGAGTCCTCAGTCACCTTGACATTAACTGCCCTTCTCAGGCAGAACAGAAGTGGTAAATTAACGCCTGAAGATACCTGCAGTCCAGCAGGGGCTGCAAACGTGAAATATCAGATAAAAGGAAACTGCTCTTTGGTGGCACCAAGTACTTCTGCCCCATTAACACAACTATCTTTGCATAGTTTGAGTTGTTTTCTGTAACACATGAAAGCAGGTCTTGCTCTGGAATGGCGGTTTCATCATCTAGCACATGTACAGCTTGACGGTCACTTTCATTCACAGCTGGAAACTGCTTTGCCATCTCACATAATTCAGCCAACCCACAGGCAAGGTGGCCAGGAACAATATCCTTCCTGCAACTGAGTTCTGCAGAAGCACGGTGAAGAAAACCACTTTTGAGTCCTTCTTGGACTAAATGTAAAGTGCCTTCCCAAATAAGCTTCCTGACCTGTAAGGTCAAAAAGAAACAAGGGAAAAAGAAATGAGCTTTCAAGTATCTACTTGATCAGAGTACAAGACTGAAACAAAACCATTTTAATCTGCAGAGTGGGAGAGGGATCCCTGCTAAATACCGAGATTGACTCAAAAGCTACAATGGCATGCTAGTGAGGTCATGCTAAATTTTGTTGTTGGGCTTTTTTTGGTAAAGTGGCAATAACTAGATACCTGAAGAAAGAGTGAGAGACTACTGAATAAAACATTTCACAGATAATAGAGGCAGAACATTATTGTTCCAAACCAACATAAATTTCAAAGCAATAATTTGAAGTATAAGTTCAAATTCTAATCTAATTTCAAGTTACTGTGCCAATACACACAGTATTTTTCCACATTTTAATTCACTTCAAAAAACAATAGTTCTTGCATTTTAAAATAATATGGAAGTACAGTAAATAAATCAATTTAAATTATTAGAATTTGTTTTTGCAACTTTTCTAGGTGACATATCTCTCAAATAGTCTTCCTAGACTCACTGGCAGACAAGATTCTTGGATCTATATACACCCTCATTCACTTCAGTACCCTCTCTTTGCAAAATTTAGAGGCCTAGTTTATTCCCAAATCATTAAGCCTTTATGAGTTTTAATTACCAATGAGGCATTTTTGTTCATTTAGAATAGCAACGTTGCCAGTTACAGTGGGTTTATCAAAGGTTTCAAATACTTATTATGATTTCTAAAGCTCTTGATTATGAAATCCTCAACTTTACAAGATGTTTTTACTTAATACTTTCAATTACAAGTTCCAAATTAATGGGGGGAGGAATTTTTTTTCATTATTTCTTTAATAGTGCCACCACCTAGATATTTGAAGGGACAGAGTCATAGTTTTTTAGAACCTAGGTTTGTGATAAGTTTGTACTGCTTTAACAGAATTAATAAATGTATCTTTAGAAATGCTACAAGTTGTACAGCTGAATTAATGCAGATAGCTTTTCTTCTTACACCCATGTGTTAATTTGCAGGTGGACAAAGCCTCTTGATTATCAAGCAATTTAAGCAGCAGTTATAACAACTGGTTGCTTAAGGAATTTAGCACATTTTGTACTGTTCACTATGTTGACTCTGACTGAAATTCACAAAGGGATTCAATGCTTACCTTCACTGTCAGACACAATTTATTTTTTTTCTGGAAAACTATTCTAAAGATATGAATAAGTGCCAAAATAATCTGAATTGGCTAGCCAACCTTTAACACCACAAATATCATAAAAAACAATACTTCTAATCTGTGAATGGTGTCAGAGGCTAATGGGGATCATAAATTTTTCAAAACTGTCTTTTTTGCATATTCAACAAAAATCACTTGATGTTACACAGGCCTTCAAGACATCAAACTACTTCTCTTAGTTTCTTCCCTTATTCCTATTGCTGAATGACTTCATTTTAGCTTAAAGCTTTTGATACTCATAAACCTATGTTTGATGTTGAACTTCAAATTCTCTCCTTTAAAGGGATTCCACACACGCATAGCTTATTCACAACAATCGTTACAGGACCTCTACACTGTATCATAGCAAACTGTACATTTTTACTACAAAACTGTTGCCATGTAAAAGAAAAAAAATTTAGTCATTTAAATATATTCCAAGAGGAACAGTATTAAACCAAAAGCCCAATACAACTAACACCTTTATCAGAGGAATGAAAGCAACCATAGATCCTAGTCCAGGTTCACATCACTATTTAGGAAAGAAGTAAGAATACAGCAAGCATTATCCACAGATTACATTTCCAGAATTTACTAACATCCTACAGAGTAATTCAGTTGTAACTTCAACAGTACATCACTGAAGTGAGCCTAGAGATCTGAATTCTAATTCATTCACGATGCTTCGGTATGACAATGTAAAATATTAGAGGGAATAATCCTTTCTCACTAGCAGAAGTGAGACATCTTGGAGCACTTTTGCTCAGAGAAGCTTTGAGTATCACAGTGTCCTGATATACTAAAGACGAGTTGATTTTCAGAACAGGGTATCCTGTTTATTTCAAATCAGTCACTTCCTGTTCAACTAACATTCAGCTCATCACTATATAATGCTCAGTTATCCATAACTGTAAAAGATATTTTGTGAATGCAACTTCTAGTACTAAAAATGTCTCAGCTGCAGTTTGATGTCTATTTTGTTTTGCATATATCTACACATGAGATATTCTCTGTATGCACTTACACATTTAAGGACTGGAGAAATGACCCTCCCATTAGTGGAACAAGCTACAAGAACACAATTTGTTTGCAACCATGTCTTGCACTCCATACATGGACCAAATTCAGGTATCATGTACTTGTACAAAATATACTTTTTTTCAGACTTGCCTTTGAATGGTATTCTAAAGCATCCAGCTCACCTTGGTTGAACATACATTTTCTTTTACGTTTCTGCAGAATGAACAATGGGGGAAAAAAAAAGAAATGCGTATTACTCCATAATGAAAGAAAAAAACCACCAAACATACCTGAATTACAAATCAACTCTTTTAAAAGCAGAATAAATTTTCCATCTCTTTTTCTATCACAAGTCCAATAAGCAAAAATATTATCTCAAAATACCTAGGCTGCTGTAGGCATTCTCAAGATACATAGGCTTGAAGCTGTGTTGTGTTACTCAATCTGACGGTAGCTAGTGCATGCCACAGTTCATGTTCATGCCTCCTTTGGGCCCATAGTAGAAGGTACACGTTCAGCTGCCAGGTGCAGTTTACCAGTAATAGGAGAAAATTAACTAGGTCTTCATGATTACATTTGTTGATTTAGACCTGCGACTTTTTTTTTTATTTTTGGTCCATAAGGAACAGCACTAAACAATCGACATATTGAAAGTAAATTTGCACTGTCCTTCCTTCCTTGGTAATCTGCATAACCTTGACAGCTACCAGTTTCAGCTCAAGCACCTGATGACAACCAACATCAAAAGATTTTGCGAGCAACCCACTGCTTTTGAGTCATGGGATGTAAATTACTGATATAAGGGACACAAGAATATCCTCATGAGTGCTTATATTTTCCACGTATCTTGAAAACTATTGTGGAAAAGTTCCTGCTCTCCTACATAACCTCAGGAAACTGAACTGTGTAAGACAATGTTAGTGGTATGTTATTTACCAGGAAGTTCTGCAGTTTACATACCTTCCTAGCACTGGCAACAGAATCTCTGATGCCACTGTTGGTTCCTTTTTGGTGTTCCTCTCTGTTGCTGATGGCCTTTACTTCTGTGAGATTCACCTCAGGGCACCCCTGACACAGCTGCTCCTCAGGAGCTGCAGCTATATGGGGCTTAGAAATGTCAAAGAACTCCTCCCGAAACACGTATCTTTTTTCTGCTGTTTTACCTTCTGTTTCTACCACATCTCCGGGACCAGGAATAGGACCATCTCTCGATGAAGAGGTGGCAGCAAAAGTAGAAGTAGCATGACAATCTCCAGTAGAAGTGACAGACATATTGAGAGTGACATCACCAGGGTATGCAAAAGAGTCACAGATCTGATAGCCACACTGGTTGATGAAAGAGAGATGATCCACGAGCCACCCTGCCGTCAACCGATGTACCACGGACATCACAGCTCCCCTTTCCAGGAAGAGTCAACTCCCTGAAACTGTAGCCAGGAATGGTAACGACTTCTTGAAGCAAACTTCTCCTGTAGGAAATTTTATGAGGTCACTTTTCAGAATTATCATAGTTTAACAAAGCAGCACCCACCTTCTGACAGACATTCCCATGTGCGCGCAGCACACACCACAGAAACTTCTGACTTCAGCTGGCTTCCCCATTACGACTTCTGCTTCATCCCTATTTCACGTTTTTATCGTGAGCAAGTTTTAAATAAGTTTCTGTAACGTTGTTACACAGTATGACACAGAAATTACGTAAACCAAGACTTTACACGGCAGCACTCAGGAACATAACATAAGCCCAGGGGCAGCCGCAAAAACCCCCCCGCCACTCGGCGGGAAGCGCAGCCCGACCGCGCGGCACCTCCGCCACCTTCCCTCGCTGCGGGAGAAGAAAAGCCCC
>NW_010110057.1:0-2939 GCF_000699245.1 Pterocles gutturalis | reverse complement strand
ACATCGTCCTGTGCCATGGTGTTTCACGGGACTCCTTCCCCTGCCATGCAGCCTCAGCCTCCTTCCCTTGCCCTGCCAAGAAGGGGGGTTCATCTCCCCGCCACTGCTGCACTGACCTAGCGACAAGCCTCACCCACACCGCAGGTGCTGGCCCTGCTCCTCGTGAAGTGTCCAGCCCCCAGGCCGGAGCTTTGGCAGGGGTCAACCCCAGCTTTCTAAAGCTGCTGCCTAGCCTTGGGGCATGGAGGAGAAGCTGGAGGGGCCCCAGGGCTAGCTCTCCCTGCAGTCAGCCTAGGCACATCTCTTAGCCCCCACACTTTGTGTCCTGTGCTGGCTGGGCGGGGGAGCAGGGAGGGCAGGTCCAGCTTCCTTTCTGTAAAGTTGTGTCTTTTTTTTTTTTTTAAATCAAATCTGCTGGAAACTTCTCTTATGTTGTTAAATAAAACATTTATTTTGGGGCCCTGTGGCTCAAGACACTGGGGCCAGTCAAAACTGTGCTTGTCTTGCCTCTGCTAAGGGGTACCCTCCCTCTGCGTCCAGCCTGGCAAGGCCACCCCGCTCTCTCGTAAGCCAGGTCTTGCCCCTCTCACGCTAGGGCCCAGCCTCCTCCTTCTGAGCCAGAGCAGAGACCCTTGCCAGGCCAAATACTTGCTTATCTCTCCAGCCCAGTACCAGCCGCAGGAGCCAACTCCAGCCCCTGCAGACAGCAGAGGGGTTGTGGCTGCTCACGCCCTGCGTTGTTCACATACATACGAGGGGGCTGCAATTTAAGCATGAGAACATGCAGGTTTCTGCAGTTGGCAAGAGCCCTTGTGCAGGTCTGGGAAACACTTTTCCAGCCCTAGAGCCCTCCCTAGAAAGGCCTTTACCTATGCTGCAGCAAGCAAGGCCACGTTCTACACCACCACCTCCTCAGGGAACCTTTGTGCAATTTCAGGCCAGCACAGGACCAGCAAGGCAGGAGCACAGTCAGACACTGCTAGCTGGACACCCTGGCAGACTGCAGCAGGGATGCCTGGCTGCTCTCAGGTCACCTACACTCAGGCCAGCATACCACCTCCATCCATGCCTTCACGTGAGAAATAAGACCAGCCCAACCCCAACTAGAAGATGCCCAGCCACTGTACTTTTCCTCCTGCTCTTCTCCACTCACAGAATACAACACTACCAGATTTTGTCTAGCCTTTATTGAAAGTTATAAAAAGAGGTTCAGGAGCTCCCAGCAGCTCCAAGTTAGTAGTAGTGCAAACCATTGGTTAAAGAAAGAATCATCCCTGCAGAGACGTCGAACGCCATTTGGCTTTGCATCCACAAAAAGTTTTCCCAGCTGCAGTCCTGCTGGCTTGAGCTGGGGCCCAGGACAGAACAGGCTGCCAGCTCAGGGAAAGTCGCCTCTCCTTCCCTCTCCTTCGGCTGCATGGATGGCAAACGCAGGTCCCAGGGGCATCCCAGTCACAAGGGAGCAGAAGTGCGGAAGGGTGGATGCAGCTGGCATTCTAGAAGAGGCACTGAAGGGTTTACCAAGTAGCAGTTCAGACACTAGCCAGGTTCATCAGAGAGAAATTCCTTTGTGAGGACAGAGAGCTCCATGTCAAACAACTAAAGCGCCTCTGCAAGCAGCTGGAGGACGATGCTGTCACTCCTGCAGCAGACACTGCTCCCCCTTGAGCTGCCGTGAGAACACCCCAGGGGACTCTGAAGCGGGTAAGACCCCTCTGCCCATGGCTGACCTTGTAGAAACACAGTACTGGCTGCTCAGAGGCTGCAGAGCTCCGAAGGAAGCAGTAAGAAAGGCTTATTATATAAAAGGATTTGGCCTGTGTTGTCTTCTATTTTTCCCCTCCCCAAGCCCTACTAATGGCAGGGCTCCTCAGCTGGTGATCTGCACTGGTATCTTCCAGCAGAACAACATCTGGTCCTGGTCATCCACCAGCTCCCACTTTACAATCAGTTTAATCTGAAAGAGAGACAAGAGCAGAGAGTGCTCAGGAAACCGTAAGGGAAGGACATGGAGAGGGGAGCTATCACTTGTGTGGAGGAAGGTCCTGGGAGCTCTCCCCAAAGATGACAGAGCTGGGGCATAGTGCCCGCTGCAGTAGGTGGGCCATGCTCACGCAGTGACTCCTGGAGTATCTCACGTGACTAGAGGGTTCAGTTGTGCGACACAGGAGACTTCCACACACTGCACTCAGGTCCCCACTCCCCGAGTGAGCAGAGAGTGGAAGCACCCTGCAGCCTCCCAGCTGAGCTGCTCTCTGGAGCTGAGCACCCCCAATTCGGGAGCATTTGGCTGAACACAGCAGGCTCTGCAGGCAGGTGCAGTACAGGAGGACACTGGGGCAGCTGAAAGCCACTTCTCAGCAGCTGGAAGCAGGCTGCTTCCTCTGCTGGGTCTGTCCCAAAGTGGGAACTTGAAAAAAGTCATGCTCACATTTGAAGTGCCACCTGATAGTTCCAGGAGTCTTCTAACCTCTTCCCCACCACCACCGGACAAAGTGTCCTTCCTTAGAGGCCCCAGGAGGGACGGTAGCTCTGAGGAGCAGCCCAGCTGCCTGCTTACTTACGCTGGGGTACTCGCTCTTCACAGGGAGTTTATTCAGGTAGCTGTACGAATGGCCCTTCTGAATGGGGCACTGGATCCCAGACTTGCATCCATCAGGCTCAGGAATAGGGAAGGGTATGTCCACGTGCAGCATCTCGCCGAACACCCTCGCTTTGCTGCCCTGGCTCTGGATCTCTGCGGAACACAGAGAAGCAGCATGAGCATGGCCCCAGAGCAGGGAGCCCTGGAGGCTGCAAGAACACAAACAACTAAGGGACACTCTTCCCCCCTGGCCACTTCTTCCCACCCAGACCCCTCTCCAGCCGCCTTCCCCACTCCTCTCCAAGCAGCGGGACACAGAGGCGACCGTCCCCCGCCGCCCACCCCCGGCCCCCAG
>NW_010110056.1:0-899 GCF_000699245.1 Pterocles gutturalis | reverse complement strand
TTCAGTTTTGCATGCTGTTTGGTGGCAGAGCCCGGTCGCCTCCCGCCTCAAGCAACTTCTGTTTTCCCTGATTGTGATTTCGGCTGACAGGATTGCGGCAAGCTCTGAGAGCAAGGCATGGGGAAAAAAAGAAAAAAAAAAGTTGTTTTCTAGATTCTAGTGCGTCTAGAGCAGAGACTTGGCATCAGGCTGGCCCCTCGGGCACACAGCACCTGCCATGACTGGCAGGGGGCCCTCGGGGGCCAACAAATCCCCCTTTTTTGGCTGCTTTGTCTGAGCACACAGTGGGTAGACTCTGGGAGCTCAGCACTGAAATTCCCTGCGGAACCTTTGCGCTCCGAGCATGCTCTTTTTCCTCACCACGTCAGCGTGAGCCCGCTGCATTCATCTTCCCAACAGAGCACGTCCCAGCCCGGGACAGGAAGGGCTGAGCAGGCCTTCCCCTGCATCGCTGGCTCCAGCTAGGGCCCGCCGTTTGATCTCCTTCGCGAGATCGATTTTTTCCTGCTAGTATGGAGGCAGATTGGAGGGAGATGGGAGCAGACTGATTGGGATGTGCCGTCAAGAAACAGAGTGGAGAAGGCAAGAACAAGGCAGAGCAAAGGGATAAAATATTGGTGGAGGAAAAAGTCTGCTGTGCATTGAATTAGTGGTCATATCGGGGGAAAAAATGCATAAGATCATGTAATAGAGGATCTTTATGCAAGGAAATGGGGTGGGCTTATAGCTGCAATGTTAGTGCACTGATAATAGAGGGCTAGGGGGTGGGTATGCTTCAGCATGGTGGGACAGGGAAGAGAATGTGCTCTACACCTCAAGTTTTCCAGCATCACAAAGAGCTGCTTAAACCCTTTTCAGAAACTGAGTAGTTGTTTTTCGAACACACCGGAGTGTGCCCC
>NW_010110055.1:95014-105557 GCF_000699245.1 Pterocles gutturalis | reverse complement strand
CGCCCCGAGCGCTGCCCCTGGCCCAGCCGCTGAAGGCCAAGGGCACCTTTTGTTCCTCTGCAATGAGCTGCGGGCCCCGAGGGGGGTTAAGGAAGCTGGCTGGGCTGGGGCTGTGCATCAGCTGCCTCCCAAGCTTGGTTTTGGCTAAAACTGCTGCGAATTCCCCTTCCTCAAATGGTCTGAGAGTCGGGTGACTTCTGTAGTTAGGGGAAGGTTGTGATTATGAAGGAGTCAGTTAACCAGAAGAATGTTTATTTGTTCTGAATTGAGATGTTTGCACTAAAAAAAATATATATAACAGTCAGCTCTATGTCAGTTTGTATGGAAATATTCCCAGCACATACTGAGTTACTTTGTGAGAAGTGCTCTGTGTTGTAGCTGCTGGAGGAGTTCTGAAGGATAATTAAGTAGAAAAATTCCATCTTTGCCCTGCATGTTCAGTGGCTTTTTTAGGCATTTGAGATCAGATGGGTTTTGGGTGTTTTGCCCTAGTGATCATTAAACAACACGTAGTTGCCATGAAGCCCTCAATTTACACATTATATGTACCTGAGACTTAATTATCTGATATCACTGGATTTATGTTCATTCTCAAATACAGAATGACAACTTATTGGTTGTGCCTGGACAAATCTTATTCCAAAACATGGAGCAGTTTCATTTTTGTGAACTTTGATTGGCCAGAGTGGGAAAACTTGCTGCCTTTCAGGATATTTGCTTGTATACGTTGGACACTGACCACTTTAAACAAAAAAAGTCTTTAATAAAGCCTCCTTTCCCCTTTCACTTTGTCACAGCTGCTAGCTAATGAACTTATGAAATAAAATTTTGATCAAATCTTGGTTGAAAATATTTTAAATAAATGCTGAATTACTTTTAATGGTTTAATCTTAGAAAGGAGCTTGATTTTTAGATTAAATATCTGAAATGCAAGGCAAATGTGGTGTATGTATATGGTGTCAATTTATTGGGTATTTTAATGATCTGACTCTGGTTCAGCAATGATGCACAAGTAGCTCCATGATAAACCTGAGGAAGTTACCAAACAACCCTCCTCTGCTTATGGGGCTTGTTCTAGAAGGTGTTGTGAACTTTCTCATGTCCTAGGCTTTGTTTCTAAAGTAATCACAGTAAATTACTACCGTCTGTATGGATCCACTTGATCTCTTGTCTCAATTTTAGTTTAGAATGAAGGAAAGCAATGATGCTCAATTCAAGTTGCAAAAGTTGTTAATGTAAAAATACTTTATAATAATTTGAGCTAAAGTATGGATATGTTTAAGAATAAAGAAAGACTGAAGAAATAGCTAATACAGGCGTGCTTTGCATACCATTGCTTCTGTAGCCGTTGTTTGCATTCCATTGCTGATTAAAAGTGCTGTTGTTGAGCTCTCAGACAAAGCAGCTGAGTTCAATGCAGTATGAAATGTGTGCAGAGACTTAAATATAGAAATGTCAGTAGATAAGGGCAATGAGACTGAAAACATGACTTAAAGTTTTCAGTGGGAGTATATTTGCTACCTCTTTATGGCCATGAAGACAATCATTTTGAGTCTTTCTCAGCTGATTTTCTGGATTAATCTTGACTGCATGATGGACGATGGAGAAATAAGTTAAGGATTATCTATTTGGTCAAATCAAACATTTGAGATCATTTGGAATGGTTATCCATTGCAGAAATCCAGCCTCTCCTCCACTTAATGATACCCATTATCTTGCACAGGTGGTACAAGATAACATATCAGTTCTTATTAAATAAATTGCTTTGTTAGTGGTTGGACAGATAACTAACTGCACTTCTCAGGGGTCATCCTTCATGGACAGTGCTTATGCCTAGATCTTGCTTAACATGCCTTCTGTACTCTGGTCCTTTTTTTTTTGGTTTTTGTCTGTTTCTGTTTTAAAGAAACACTGAGTAGTACAATGTTAAACCTTTAAAAATAGTGGAGTCTCCAATAGGAATAAAGGTAGACAGAGTTCAAGTACCTATGATGTGCTGGCTTGCCTGAGATACCTGAAATGTGTTCTTTCTCCATTTCTAACTTATTTTCATCCTTGATCTTGGATGTGATACAAGCTCTAATTTCAAGTCCTTCACACCCAAAATACTTGTAAGATTAGATCAGCCTATATGGTCTACTAAAGCTTGTGCATGTCCAATGTAAAAACAGTATTTAAGAAATACCTTTTCAATGACAATTTTTTTTTTTGGATTTGCATGCCAATAATGTCTATGCTGCAAAGGATTTTTAAGTTCTATGCATCTTACAAAAGCAGCACACCTTCAGACAGTGCAGGAAAAAGCTAAATAATTTTATTCAGGAGTCTGATCCTAAACACACCCTAACTAACCAAATTTGGTTTTGCAGTTTGCTGATGTACAGTGTAGTAATGAGATCGTATGAATAAAATAGAGGAACGATTGTCATCTGCCCCTTGTAAAAGCTGTAATTTTGCTTAGCTAGATGCCCTATGACAAGAGACATGACTGTAAGTCACTATTGGCTTTAAGGGGTTGGGAATGAGGAAACTTGCAAATGACAGAGCTCCCTTTAAGGGATAGGCAGCTTAATTACTAAAGTTATGATGTTAACTGTGGAAAGGATAATATCAACAATTTCCTAGACCCCTAAGAAAAGCAGCAGGGCTATGGAGTGCTACATTTAGACTTCTAAAACTTCTTTTGAAGTTGTTAATCTTTGGCAGACAGTGCCATGCTTTCCAACTTGTTTGGTTATCTGAAAATGCATCTGGCTGACCACACCCTCTCATTCATGCTGTGATGTTGTATGTGTTGATATTCTAGAATGAGTCTGCAGATTTTAAATGCAGAAAATGGAGAAAACGGAGGAAACATCAGTGATGATCTAACAGCGGAAGACTGTGCCTTTTTCTTTGCACCACCGGAACCTACAGGGAGACCTTCTATTTTACGCCTCTCCCAGAAAGAAAACCTGCCACCAAAAAGTGTGGCGAAAGCTATGAAGGTAAACTTTTGCTTTTGTATTGATTACATTCTTTTACCTTCTGTGATCTCTGCTACTGAATGCACATGGTATTTGGAGGTTGCAAATACTGTGGTGTTCATGTTCTTCCCTTTTCCTTCTCCTCCACCCCCTTTTCTTAAAGGTAACCTTTCAAACTCCTCTAAGAGATCCTCAGACTCGAAAAATCTTGAGTCCTACCATGGTGGACAAACTTGAGACTACTTTCACGGTTGATGATTGCAGTGAAGCCTTGGCAGATGATCTTCTATTTGTACCTGTCAATGTTGAGTAAGTAATGTGTTCACCGCTAGTAGTATTAGCAATGTGGGATGTACTCAAGTTAATTTTTCCCCATTATAAATCTGCATAGTTAAAATGTAATTTTATAACAATATGTAAACTGCACAAAGGACCAAAATTAATGCTGACTTTGATGCACAAACTTTTTCAAAGATAATTGTAATTACTTTTAAGAAAATCTTATCTTGGTTGTAATATTGAATACCAAACTCTATTTCTAACTCCTCAGTAACTGATTTCGTAGAGATGACTTACGGATAAATCGTTCAAGAAAAGAGATGCATTAGGCAGAGAATACAAAACTGTTTCCTGCAGTAAGGTTTTCATGTGAGACTACAACTATTCTGAAGCTAATCCTTAAAGCTAAGCCTTAATTTCTTCTCTTGTATGTTAAGTACAATTTTATCTTGAAATTTTTCTCCTTAAGATGCACCTTCTGAAGGGTTCACTTCAATTGACAGCTTGAGTCAATGAGTGTTAAGATTAAAGGGAAACTAGCAACACAAAGTGGATATAACATCAATCCCAAGTATGAGCAAATTTGTGTGCCTTTGTAGTCTAGCAGCCTGTGTCTCAAAGTGGCTTACAGTAGCTGTCTAGGGAAGTGCATGAATTCTACAGTGTTCCAGTTTGGGGTTTTGCAGCTCTTTTCCTAGAAATATTGTTACAATGTTATTTAATAGGCAGCAATGCATGTTTTAGTTACTGACTTTTTTAGCCCATTTTTAAACTTGTGTAAACATCTGATGTCTAATTCCCTGTGGCAAGAAGTTTCAGATGCTAGTTTTGTCTTCTGCAAGGAAATATATCCTTTTGCTTGTTTTTAACTACCCAATACTTGACCCCATTTTTTTTTTTAAGAAAGGGAGATGAGAGAAAGATGAGAACACTTAAATGTTCTTTAAATGTATGGATTTGCTTCAACTGTGAATTTGAATGGATGTTCCAGTTTAGAAAAGTACTTCTGAGCTAGCCACCACAATTAGATGTATTAATTGCATTTATGCCCCAAACTTATTGTTGATATGAATAAATGACGATTTAGTGTACATATGAGGTTTGAGTGAGTTAAAAGGGCTAACACTGAATTGGTTTTAGTTAGGGCGTAATTATGTGTCAAGACATTGCTTTTACTGTACATGTCCTTTCTAATTTTAAAATGTAAGGATCTGTTTTATAGCAAATAAGCTAAAGCACTGGGTGTTGCTGCAGGGTGTCCCATTTGACTAGTCTCAAGTAATTTGAGTTTCAAGCAGGTGTCTTGCTCTTGACTGGCATTTATTAGGTTAAACACCGAAGGAGAATGGGAGGGGCCTGAGTAGTTGAACAAGCCTGGGGCTGAACTATTGCAGGGAAGAGGCACTCAAACCGGGTGAGAAGGACTTCCTGAACTCTTATCTCCCGCCTTTTCTTTGCTTTCGGGTTTATCAAAGTGGTGTTTTTAGTGAATGGCTTTTAATCATGTTCTGTTCTACAGCAGATAGGGATGGCACAGAGAAATAATAACTTTACGAAGGGACAAAACAATGGGAGGAAATCCTGTTTCAGGAAGTAATGGCTTAACTCTCTGTAGTCTGAGGCTAAGCCTTAAAAGTCGAGTAGAGTTTGGGGGAAATAAAGTGGAGACTAATAACTTGTGGTATACTCATCAGTAGTGAGTACATAAACTCTTTCTTTAACCTATTTCTTCTGCTAGGGAGTTTTATCTTTGTCTTACCGGAGAAGTATTCTGTTGTATACAGTTTTTTCCTCTTCTGATCTGCTCTTGGTACAGAGTTTAGAGTGCCTGAAGTACAGGTTTTGTTTTGGTATGTAGGCCCTCATCAATGAAATGCTGGTCTATACTTTAAGGGGAAAAATATCTGCCAGAATGACCAGACAATGTAGTGACTAGGATGACAGAACCTGAATCGTAACTCAGTTTGGTCCTAGACTTGTCAGTCTGTCATGACTCATAGATGAATCTACATGAAGATGTACTACTAGTTATGCTTGTGTTTGAGCTGCTTGCTGTTAGTATCTCCTCCTAGTCAATGTATATTTCACTGTCTAGTGAAATGGAAATGTCCATATGCTGTAGTGAGTAGAGCAGTCTCTGCTGATGACTGGCATAAGGTAACATAACCGTACAGAACAGATAGCTTAAGAATACTGACTAGTTTCAAGGATTGATCTTCCTGTAGTTCATGTGTACCAGAGCTCAGACTTCTGACTGGCAATTGAAATCTTGCTGTTGATATTCTTTTGCTGTCAGAAGAAACGAGATTACTCTGAGCATACAAAGCTACTTGTGCAAATATGTTTCTAAAGATGATTTCAAGTTATGTCTAAAAATATAGCTATAGCATGTGTGATCTGACTTTTTTTTTAAATGCAGCACATGTCTACAAAAGACTGAAGCTGAAGCAAATAATACGGTGATAAATACACAAATGCCAGAGAAGGTCAGTGTAGCTCCTTACCCAGATGATGAGATGCCAGTGAAGAGCCGAGGTTCCTACAATCTTGATTTTGATAACTTAAATGACATCAATCCCTTTCAAAGTTCAGTGCAATTACAGCATTCTCCTGGAAATCTGCAAAAGTCTCCTGTAAGAGCATCTAGCAGCATTGAGAAAACCTCTGAAAAAAGCAATGATTCTCTTCTGGATGATACAGCTTCTTTTGCTTCAGCTGCAGCAAGTACAGAGCTCTCAAGTGAAGAGAAGACTCTGTTCTCTGGAGAAGAATCTGTATTGAGAGAGCTGGAGTCTAACAAATCCAAGCTGTCCCCTAATCAAGCAATCAGTGACTCTGTGAAGGATATGAAATCTGCTTCCACAGGTGTGAGACAAATTGATAATTCAGTGGGATTAGCAGAAGCACCTACACCTCCTCTACAGCTATCTGGCAACTTAGGTCCCAGTAGTTCTGATGGAACTAATTCTTCTAAAACTGGGGAATCAAAGCTTCAGAATGTTTCAGTAGCAGAAAAAGCCTCTGCAGAAGAGTCAAAGCCTGCAGAAGAGCTGCCTGTCTCCAAAGGGGAACTGGCAGAAAAGCCTGGTGTCACCAAGACTGGACCAGTAAAACTAGAATTTGACTTTGATAATACCACTGCTAGAAAGCCACCTCCTAAGAAACTAAGTAAAAGACCTGGAATTAAGCCACCTTCTAAAAGAACTCCTATTACCAAAGCAAAAATGGGGAATACTGAAGTGCAAAATAAAAGTAATGTGGAAGATGAAATCCCTGTTCCCAAAGCATCTTATCAGTTTGACTGGGACAAACTTGATGATCCAAACTTTAATCCATTTGGAGGAGGCTCTAAAATTTCCACCTCACCTGAGTGTTCTAAACCTAGCCCTCAGAGAGCTCTGCAAGAGGACCAGGATAGTACATCATCAAGAAAGGAGCCTCTTCCAGTGGAGCAGGATAGAAGACCAAGTACCTGTGAAACTCTTGAGAAAAGAGAACCCAAAAGCCTGTAAGTAAATCTGTAGCTGAATGTAGAAGCACCTTGAACTCATGTGAGCAAAAGATGGTTAAGATAGATGATATCTCTAATGAGTTGATTCCTACCTCCTTGACTTCCTCCCTCTGAGGTTGTCTAAGTCTGTTGTGGATTGTAACCTTTAACATAATATGTTGCAACAGCAAAGATTTAATTAGGGAAACCATCCTGAGATGGCTAGCTCTGGGCAAAAGGTGCTCTTAAATCTGGAGGAATGGGAGGCAACAGGCTTCTATGGGAAGACCATTAGTACCTTGGTTAAGTGGCTCATTCCCCACTCTTCCAAGAGTAGAGTAAAATGTGGAGAATGAGGTGACTGCTGCTGTATTTCAAGAAGCAGGTAAGTAGGCAGCAGCATTGCACATCATGCAGCACGTGAAGGGCCTAGGCATTTCTGTTCTCTGCTTGGTGTTCTGGCTGGACTGGCACCTCCTGGCTGAGGTGCTGTTTCTTCCTTGCATGTTCTTGGTCAAATGCTCTCTCCAGTGAAAAGGCCTGTCACTAAAGTAGTTGCCTTTTCTTGGCACCACGTAAAACTTTTTTTGAGAATGGTAGATACTGTGTTGTGTTTCCTAGAAAGTCTAGCTGTGGTAATGCTGACACTTTAATAGACAGCCAGGTGCTTACCAGAACTAGACTGGCACAAGGTGTTCATTTGACAGAAATGTTTGTTCTCTTGCTTCCTGTGTAATGTAGTTAGCTGCTATTTACCCAGGTGAAAAGTTAACTTTGTGCTGTTAGCAGTTACTGAAGTATTGGGCTTCTCTAATGAAGTTCAGTGCTTTACACCATAACCGCTGCCTTACTTTGGAAGAAGTAGCAGGATGCTTGTAATTCTGTTCTTAATTAAACAAAAAGCCTATCTTTAATTAAAAAAAGAAGGGACTTAACAAATGTAAGTAACAGAACAAAATATTTAAGTGAATAGGAATAAGTGATATTGGATAGCACTGCTTTGGATGGAGGAAGAACTTTGTCACCAGGCAAGACAGTGAATTTACATCCCCACCCACCTTAAAGCTTCCTGTGCTGTGAACAGTAGAAACTCTCAAATAAGCTTACTTTGTTCAGTGCTTCAGTATATCTAGCAAATGAAATTCAGAACTGTCTGTGTGACTTGAATATTTCTTTTCCCTCTAGGGAAATCAGCAAACAGAGTGTGGTAGAAGACAAGCCAGGAGTTCAAGCAGAAACTGAACTTCCAGGAGAGATAGGCATGGTAAGGTATAGGAAAGATAGTCAAGTTGTTCCATGAGACGAGTTCTTTGACTTAAAACTTGTCAAATCCATGTTTGATATTTTGCTGAAGAATTATTGTTTTTATGCATCTGCAGCAGCTCTAGAATGAATATCAACTATGCAGACTTGTCTTTTGAAGGTAACATCAGAGACAGACAAATTGGTACCTTGGTATTTAGTATCTTTTTTTGATCAGCAATCATGTACAAGGACAAACACAAGGGTGTGGACTCTAAAAAAGTGACTCCTGTATAATATGAGCTGTATTCAGTGTTGGTAGTTTAGTTTCTATGCCTGTGAAGTCTTGGTTTATTATGCTGGCTGCCCAGCATATGTCAAACCAATTTCATCATTATTGTGATTTTCATTGCCTTTAAATCATTATTTTAACAGTAGAAAGGATTGTGTTTTTCTCATCAGGAAAAGCAAATGAGCCCATCAAAAATGTCTCCAGCTAATGTCGTCTCTCAAGATAATTTGGTTTCCGCTGACAATGGAAAAAAGTCAATGTCTGCAGAAGAAATTAAACCTAGTTCCCACAGAACTGAAGTAACAGGACATGAGCAGACAGCTAACACTGAACCTGAAGAGGTCTTCAGACCATCATCAGAGGGTAAGGGCATTTCTTTAGAATAGACTGAAAACATATTACAATAATCTGTGTATGTACTTCTCTACTTTGTTGGCTGTATTTTTGGCATTGATTCTAGTTTTTGTCTCTTAAAACTTACAATGACTAGCAGTGGTGGAAAATGTACCTAAGCTTATTTGTAACTTTCTCTGGGTTAAGCTAGATTCAAAAAGCTGGCTGTTAGCATTCAGCTACCTGGAAGGATAACATTTAGGCAGGTACAGAAATGATCTTTTTAGAGCTTCAGTGGCAGCTTTCTGTGCTGAAAAAATGCTCCCTTAAAATCACTTCTACTAAGGACTCTGTAAATTGAGAGCACTAGAGCTATGCAGCTGCCTGTATTTGGGTCTTGTAGATTACTGCAGGCTGTAGCACTACTCAGATACTAATTTAATATCTCAGTGCAGATGGTCTTTCTGCACTTACCTGCCTGTTTGGAAAGCTTACTACATAGCTGTGACTTAACCACCTGGAATAGTCATCCCTTGTAGGAGCATGGTGTGGGAGCATGAGCAAATGATTTGACTGCAGTGTAGCCTGTTGCTTATCTTAATATTTGAGTGGAATCAGTGTATTGAGAAATGGCTGTAACTTCATTTTTTCAAATCTGAACTGTGTGCTAATTTTAACAGTGAGATTGTTGATCTTACTCTTTTATGGGGCATTGTATAAAAGAGTAGAATATCTGAGTGTGCTTGCCAGAAGTTGTCTTCAATGGTGTCTTAAATTCTACATGTTCTTACAGGCATTTGGGGACAAATCTAAGCTGTAAGTTCACTTAGCTTAGAAATATGTCTGGTTTTTATTTTATTTTTTTCAGATCCAGATAGAAATACAGTATTTTTAGCAAATGACAAAACTAGAGCTCATGTTGTGGGAGCAGGAATTTATTTGCTTTATAGACATACCTATTTGTCATTGTGGGTGGATGCTTCACTCTAAGACAATATGATAATGTTGCCTCCTCTTTGTATCATTTCCTTTTCCAGTTCTAGGGATGGGCATAGAAATAGACTATCTGGAGCAGTTTGGGTCTTCATCAGTAAGTATGACACTGAAATATTTTGTTTGCCTCCCTGGCAGAGGGGAGAGGAAAGGAAAATTAAACTGGCAAGCCTTAAATGTTTTCATGAAATAACTTCACTTTGGACTTGCCCACAGAAATTTAGGTTTTATTACACAGGAATGTGTCTACAAGGCTGGGCAGGGGGTGGTGGCGGTAGAAGGAAATGTGGTTATAAGAAATTATGGTAAGGGTCAGAGGTCTTATGCTTTCAGTTTGCAATGGTGCTGTTTTTCTTTTAACAGCGGTGAAACTGAGATAGATGATGTTTCACCTCTCTGGTTGCCAAAACTGCAAGAACATAATGCTTTGAAAGTTCAGGATCATTGTTTTGAAAATATTATTTTCTATGCTCTTTTGTTTTATGGGCAGTTTCAGGAAATCTGTCTCCAAATCGGGCAAGTCATGTTTTAATCAGTTCAGCTTAGTTATTCTTTCTCTTGCTTTGGTCCAAAGTAGGAGTGGTTCTGAATACACAGTGAATACACTGAATTGAAATTTTTTTTTGGTCACACTGTTTGTTCGTATTGTTGTATAAGCAGAGACAGAATGACATACACTGGTCAGTCAGTGTATAATACTATCTTCCCCTTTCAGTGTCTTCTGGTGGTTTTGAATAGTTCATAAAAGTTTGCCCTTTTGGTTCTGTCTGAGCAGACTGAGTTCACTTTATATTACATAAGGACTTAAGCGTGTGGGCACCGAGTTCTCTTCTGTAATTTTTTCTCCTGAGAACAATGCTCTGGCCACTGAAGAATAGGCTCACCCTCTCTCCAGGGGATTATTTGTGCGTGTGGGATGTGTGTGTTATGCTATGAAGAAGTGTATCT
>NW_010110055.1:80161-94995 GCF_000699245.1 Pterocles gutturalis | reverse complement strand
AGTTCAAAGAGTCTGCCTTGAGAAAACAGTCGCTATATTTGAAGTTTGACCCTCTGTTGAGAGACAGTCCGAAAAAGCCCATTGCTGGTGCTACTGAAACAAACATGAGTGTCATGACAGCTCCACTTCAGTGTGGGTAGGTATTGACTTAGTCTAGGCTGTAGTACATGGCTTTACAAAGAAAGGCAGCACGTTAATGGAATTATGTTTGTTTGTTCATTTTTAGTCCTGTTGCTGATTTAAGTAAATTGCTTGGGGAAACTGAAAAGCCTGCAATGAGTGTTCAAAATGAAGAAAAACCAAAAGGACTAGATCTTCTGGGAACATTTACAACTTCAGTAAGGGTGTCTGAAATGGTATCAGGTTTCACATTGATATTTCGGAAAGGGTTCTGGCTAGGTTCTGGACTTAAGACTTGTGCAGATACTCTAAGGATCGCAGAATAATGCTTGCTTAAACCGTTCTCGTAAAAACCATGTTGGATACTCAGTTATATAAAAATTAAAAGTATTTTTTTTGTGGAAACTGGTGGCATTGCACATGGTCTAGGAGAATTTGAGCTGTTTTTAAGAATGTTTTAATCAAGCAATCTTTTCTTCATGCAGCTAAAACCACAAAAATAAGACAAGCCTTTTAATTGTATTACTAGGATGGAAAGTACTACTTTGATTAAACCTGATGCTATATAGTCTAAAGCTTATAGTTTGAACGACCTTTCATGAACAGGTCTGCACACAGGAGTTCATCCTGAAATGGTGCCTCTTTTACTGGTGGGGAACAGCATGGTGTTATCTGCTTTGTTTCTGACAGCTATTATTGATGTGTGTAGTTTCTGTTATACTTTAGAGATAACTACATAGTTGTAGAAGATATCTACAAAGAAAGTTTTATGGTAACAAAGTTATGGAGGTATTTGTGGGGTTTAAGTAAAATATGTTGACTTAACTATCAAATAATATGCATACAGCTAATCAATGGTAAGAAAATATGAATTTGTTGAAACTCCACTTTTTTTTCCTCACAGGACACAGATACCCTAATTCCAGACTCCCTGACTGGTGATGTTTCTCCACTTCCTTTTGCTGCTTCTACAAATGCTGCAGTGGATGCTATTATAGATGTGCTAAAGTATAGCCAAAAAGACTTGGATGCAGCTGTTGAACTGGTTAAAAGAGAGGTATGGTGATCCTTCCAAAGCAGAACTTAGCATAGCCTTTAAGGTTCCTTTTATTATCTGGTATAAATTTCTATACTTGGTAATTCTTTCCATTGTACTTGACATCAGCATCTTGTTCTGAAAAGCTTGCTGTGCACTTGGTAGGAGCATTATGTATAGAATTTTTTAGAGCTAATATCTAAGGAAATATGGTAAACTTCACTATTAGTCAGATTCTGCCTTAGAACTGGTTACTATTAAAAAGCATCTGTTATCAGATAGGTGGTTAGGTTTAATATCAGTGATCTGAGTACTCTTTATTAAACTAGGCAGGAAATACCTGTTCTTGTCAATAGGAGGGAGAGGTGGCTTCTCATACTTTCCTTAAAATAAGGTAAAATTATAATGCCAATTCAGTGCTGTGATCACTTTTTTTTTTGTGGGATGGGGAGGTGTGACAGTATGTCCAGCTAATAAAATAAAAGTGAGATCTGGAGCTTACTCTGGAGGAGAAAAACATTAGTGGAAGAAGGACGATGTAGTCACTGGGATTTCAAGCATATTCTAACTGTACTGATGGAGAAATTGCTTTTCAGCTCGCATCTTCTTACTGAGGCAAAAAGAGTTATGTATCCACTCACTCAAAAAATCAGAGTACGGGATTCATTACGGCTTCTGGGTTATGTAACATTACAAATACCAAATAATGTAAGAGGAGTACTTAAGCTTAAATGTCCTTAAAGATAATCATGTCTGTTCAAAACTAACTTCAGAAGAAAATGGAGCATTCAAAATCCTTGACTAGCTATACTGCAGGCAGTGACACTAAGGGCACTGAACAAAGATGACCTGTGCTTATTTGCTTCTTAAGTTATTTTTTTCAATTTAAAGTACAAAGATTCTAAGAGTAACTTTTGTTTTCTGTCATTTAGGAGGATGCTTTTACCCAGCATATTGTCTAGTACATGAAAACAAGTGCAGCTTTGCAGGGGACAACTCCTAGTGCATTGATCTAAAATTAAGAATTTATATAATAACAGGGAGTAAAGCTTGTAATACCTTGAAATTGGTGCTCTAATGTCTTGTTTCAAAGAACTATTTTAAGCATGCAAACAAACATAGTTGTAGCAAGACAGGTGTGACTGGATGACTCCAGCTGTGTGTCACTTGAATAAAAAAAATGCTTGGAATTACTGTATTAACCTGAATGGAAGGCAGGCTAAATTTTAAGATGACTTTTTTTGGTGAAACAACTCAAGAGTGGGAGCAGCAATTTGATTTTGACTAGAATAGCTTTCTGGTACTTGCTCTTTCCTGTGTTAAGATTTGTGGTTTTGTTTGGCTTCTTTTGTCTTCTTTGTAAAGAAAAGGGAAATGTATGCCACTTCAGAGAATGTTACTGGCCAAGGAACAATGATCTACATATAGGAGGAATAAGGGTGGCCAAGAGTTTGGCTGAGTTGGCTCTGATCTCTCCATTTGAGAGATATTGGTAACACTGAGTGGGAATAATACATGTGAAATCTACATATCAACCTACACTTTATTTGACTCAATTTGGTAATGAAACAATTTTGAATCTGTTAAGCAGATAGAACTTATTTTTCTACACATCAAGTTAAAGTATACCTAAGGTGCCCTTCAGGCTGTTCAGAGTATCAAATCTTGTATATCTTCCTGTGCAAAAAATAAAGGTTTTGCTTTTTTTCCCCTCAAAGGTTGAAGAGAAACTGTTGGAGACTCAGGAATGGAAAAAGAAGTATGATAAGCTTCATATGGAATACAAGGAAATGGGGTATAAATCTCTTTTGATTTTTTTATATCTACTTATTTATGCCAGCTGTCTTTTTTAACTTATGTTCAACATTTTTTGTGTTTTTTAGAAAAATAGTTGCTGAGTTTGAAGGTACAATAACACAAATGATGGGTAAGTTGCATATTCATACTTTGAATGGGGTGGGGTGGGACATGCTTAACCTAAGGTTCCTAGCTGGAGTTAGTACTCTTCCGCTTCTGATGGCATTAATATTTCAAGTGCTTCCAGGGTGAGTGTAGGGTTTCAAACAAGTTCAAGTATCACTTCCGTGCATATTCATACAGACATTATATCACTTGGTAGGTGATGGTGACTTCCAGAATTGAGTGTGAACACATCTAACTTTTTTCTTACTCTGCAGTGGAGTGTGAGCTGTTGGCTTATTAAAACTGGCAGGTCCTGTTGTCTGCATCTTTTATTTAATGGTTTATTATCTGACCTCATTTAAGTGATAAGATGTCAGTAGTGGTTTTTCCTGGGCAGATCTGGCCTTTGTTTCAGTCAGGTTTTGTGGCTTCAAAGCTAGGAACACATTGGCATATAAGTACATTCTCCTAGTTCAAAGCTGAGTAGCTAACTCAGTGCCTTCCTTAAACTTAGTTCTTTAAGAAGACTGAATATTATGTCAGCTTTTTTTCTGCTTCTTTAAGCCTATAGAAAACATAGCTCACGTGTGCTAACAAAAACCTGTCCTGAAAGAGTTTGCTATGCTTGTTTGGCTTGTTATCCCTGTCTTCTCCAGATCTTCCAGTTATTGAGTATATTTAATGAAAACAAAAATATTTGAATTCCTTGTTCCTATCACAGCTTTTGGGATTCCTGTTATGGTGAACTTGGATGTAGTGTTTTGACTACACTGCAGGAGAAATAATACTTTGGGCAAGCACCTTATCAGTCTTTAATGGTCTTAGGGTTGTTGCAAGTTAGTACACAACAAACAGAGAGTGACTGCCTCCTTAAAAGCCAAGATATGGTGTCCTGTCAGAGGATGGGCTACATCATGAAACTCTTCTTTGCTTAAGAGGAAGAATTGAAGGTGTGGGGGTTATCTGTCCATACTGTGGGACTAGTTTTATGCTAATGCAATAACTATCATTGGTGTAACCCTGTTAACTCCACTTTCTTTAGAGGATGCTCAGAAGCAGAAGGAAATTACAAAGAAAGAAATGCAGAGGGTGGTGGAAGAGAAGCAACAAGTTATTTCGGATCTGAACTCTATGGAGAAGTCTTTCTCTGAACTCTTCAAACGATTTGAAAAACAGAAAGAAGTGCTAGAGGGTTACCGCAAAGTAAGATGCTATAATGCAAATAATATCCTTCCAAGAGAAATGAGACTTAGTGGAGAGGAAATGATGGATTTCTAAGGCAGCCACTAATTAGCTAGTATAGGCACTACCTGTAAAACCAGGTGCTAAGTTGTTTATATCAAGATTTAAAAAATACTGGTTTGTATTTAGTGGCTGACAATTACTGGCTTGTATTTAGTGGCTGACTTAAAGTATGGTAATGATCTCTGTTAGAAGCTGAAGTTTCTTCAGGCAGAGGAATGTGCTTTCTTGCTGCATGCATATCATTTGTCTGTTAATCATAGAGACAGACTCTTGTGTAGCAATTGCTGCACAAGGGCAGCTTGTTTCCCCTACATGTTGAAAGGATGCTAAAGAGGATTTGCTCTTACAAGTCAAAATGATAATAGTTCATTGGGTGTCCTTTAGCTTTAAAAAAAACCCTGAACTTCTTAAAGTCAGGCCTTCATTCTGCAGCATCTTCAGAGACTGGAGGAATGAAGTTAATGAGCATAAGCTATGGTTTCTTATTGCATGAAGTACATAAAAATTGATTCAGTTGGTGTTTAAAAGAAGTGCCTTCAGATTTTTTTCCTTCAGTTATCCTTTAATATCCCCTGTTTACTCAAGCTTAGAACTAGCCTGTTATAAGGTTCATGGTAGTCTACATTTGAGAAACAGACATGTCTGTGTTGTGACCTAGGTTTCTGCTTTACTAACAGATATATCAGACTTCCTTATCTTGTGTCCCTTCCATCTCTCCACCCTGAATTCAGAAGCCCTTTCCTTAGTATGGAGTTAAAGCATCGCTTGAAGCCTGAGTTGCTAAATTCAAAAGCTAGAATTACTAGGGAGTCTTGACATTTGTTTCAAACAGTTCCAACTTGCTATGATAGCTAATAAAACAACGTGTCTAGTGTCTGTGCCTACTGAGGTAACTTTCTTCCTGTTAATGTTGGATTTGTTTACATCAAGGTCCAAAGCCATAATCTTTCTATGGATTCTCTGAACTAGTTGAATTTCTAGCTATTCTTAGGAAAAGTGCAAGCTAAGACAAAGCTGATTTTTTTTAAAAACAACACAACAAAATGCACAAAACAGAGTAGTGATCTTGGTTTCAATGACATTTCCCCTTTAGTCAGGTTTGCTACTAAATAAACAGTATGTTGGGAGGGAAATGGGCTGAATAAATGTTAGTTTGTAAAGTTAAGACTTGAAAGGAAGGTTTTAGTGCCCCCCTGCTGGTCTGTGAGACTTCACAGTTGTTCTGGTGAGTAAATACTGCCACTTTAGTGCAGTCAAATAGCCTATTTGTGAAGTGGAGAGACTCTTCCATTTACTAGCGTGTAAAAAGATAACTAAGCTTCTTGTTCTTGGGACAGAATGAAGAAGCTCTGAAAAAATGTGCTGAAGAATATCTGGCTAGAATTAAAAAAGAGGAGCAGAGATATCAGGCACTAAAGGCACATGCTGAAGAAAAGCTGCGTCAGTAAGTACCACATCAAGAGGCCAAGTACTGGGAATAAAATACATAGCTTTCCCAGTTGCTGCAAAATGTGGTTCATTAATGCCAAAACTTGTCTTAAAACACTTAGTTTGAGGGCTAATCTGAAGTACAAGAATGGAGTGTGATTCTATGAAGAGTTTTGCTGTACTGTCTGAAGGGGATGTAAACAACATCTTGCTTCTATTTCAGAGCAAATGAGGAAATTGCCCAGGTACGAAGTAAAGCTAAATCAGAGACTGCAGCTCTACAAGCCAGTCTCCGCAAAGAACAAATGAGGATCCAGTCTTTAGAGAGGAGCCTTGAACAAAAGGTTAGTTGAAATGCCATGAGCAAGTCTTTTCAAGCTGTTGCCTTAGACTATGTCAAGAACTGCCTTATACCAAAGTATAAGGTTGCAAAAGTGATCAATCCAGACTACTGTGTCAGGAGGTTATCTGAACTACTGAAGGACATGGCGATCTAAAACTTAAACATGTCCTAGAGCAGAATCTGGGAATGAATCTTGAATAACTGTTTGGTTCAGCTTGTTCATAAAGATATGATTTGTAAGCTATTAACACTAATACAGATTCTTTTGTATTGACTGAACTTTCAATACTGCTCAGGCCATTAATCCTTGTATTTGATTGCAGAGTTTCGTATCACATAGATAAAGTCTTTAGAATGTTTTGTAAAGGCACATCAGTTTCCTTTGTTAGAACCCTTCAAAGGAAAAAGCTTTCTGAGGGTTTAAAGTCATATTGCTGGAAACGCTTGCTATTAGTTTTACTGTATCATGGTTGTATCATTGCCAGCATTGAAGACTCAAGAATAGATAATGCTGACACGTTCCTATTGTTAGGGAAAAGTCCCATATTTGTGTCAGTCTTCAGGTGTATGGCTAAGGTTTGCAGAGCTGAGGAAACAGTAGGTCCTGTAACTAGAGAGATGAGATAAACCATTTAACATAGAACTAGTTTTGTTCCTGTTATAAATACAATAATAAGAGTTAAGAGCTCTTATTAAAATAGTTTGACTTTATTAGGAATTATACAAACTGGAAAATGCTACCCCATGTCAGTAAAAGTATCAAAGCATCATCCTCCAGAGTTGTCTGTCATGTAAAGGTTTAAAATCTGACTGTCCCAATCATACTGAATTTCGATGTATCTAAAGACTGAGTCTGAAAAGTCTTTCCTCAGATCAGTCAGTCTCCACCTACTATGGGAAAGTCTGTAGAAGAAGTAGGGACAGTATAGTGGATTCTGGCTCATTTCCCGAGTTGACTGGCCTTTAGAGCAGATTTGCGTGAGTCACTAGTGTGTAAATGGGCTTTCTATTCCATGTGTTGGCAAACATGACTTGTTGCAACTTGGCTCCCTACAGGGATGTAGCATAACTTAGGCATACTTGAAACTCACCTTTTTTTCCTGTCTTCAACAGACTAAAGAAAATGACGAACTGACAAAAATCTGTGATGACTTGATCCTGAAGTTGGAAAAAATTTGATAGCCTCTCTGTCTTGTAAATATGTCTAGTTTGACTTCCTGTCTTGTGTGTTCGCTCACTTTTTAATTATGTATGTGGGGAAAAAATAAAACTTCTGATTTGCACTTGTCTTGCATATTATTTGCTGTATCTTGTGTAGGAAATGTTAATAAACTGACAAGTTCATGAGTACTTAAGTTCAGTTGCTGTTTCCAGTAGGTAAATGTCTTGCATAATATTTTCACATGTCACCCTAAGGAGAAACTTCATCATCTCACCCTTAGTCTTTTCTCTAAGAACACCAGTGTTCTACGTGCATGAGCTGGATTTGCTGGTGGCAATCAGCATGGGCCTTGTCTCTATTTTGCACTTCCTATTCTCTCACTTAAATCAAAATAAAAACATTCCACAGTTACAAGATTATAATAAAACTTGATCTGTCACCAATGCTATAAACTAAAAAATGAAAGTTTAAGCAGACTAGATGTCATGTCCTTTCAACAGCTACCTCTTGTCCTTCTTTGTAAGAGACATTTATACTAAACAAAGCCAATTACTAATCTTCAAAGTGAATAATAAGCAAAACATTTTATCTAGTTGTCTTGTACTTTATTTGCACACAGAAGAGGGGCAGAGGGATAGTGATTTTTTTAATTGTAATGTCATTAGTGTGCCTGATGCTATTGACTTTCCAGTCACCAGTGGAGAACTCTCTATCACCTGCCTGCCAGGGAAAGCCTGGGGAGATGTAGGCTGCAGGTCCCAGGTTACGATGAAGTCAGCTTTAATTAGGGCAATAGCAGACACCTCTGATAAGCTGTTCTTACCTAGCAAACATTAGCAGGATTGTCTCACTGCAAGCTATGGCTTTTTATTTCTAGTATTACTGGCTTGTCATTCCCTCACTTGCCTGACTAGTAGCTGTGTTTTCCTTTTAGAAGGGCTGCTGCTGCTGGGTGTGCTCTTAGCTGTCCTTAGAGCCTTTCCTTGTATGTGAGGGTGGTCTGCCAGTGTGGGTGGAAAAATGAATAGCAGGGGTCTGGGTACTCCTTGGTCAGGTAGCTACTGATCGGTTTTGTTATGTATATTGGCAACTGTATGTAACAGGAGCACCCTATAGAGCAGGTCCCCAGTTGATTGACACGCTTCAGATTAATGGTATGTGAGGCTTTCTTTGTGCTTTCTGCACTGACCTGAGAGTGTCAGCATGAAGGCAGTAGCAACAATACTGAATGCCTAGCTCCTGGAGAAGTTGTGCTGTTGTATGTTTTCTTTAATTTATAGCTTAGGAAAGTGCCAAGACAGTAGCAAAGAAGAAATTAGTCATAGAACAGAGTGTACAAAACCAAAGTTTACTCCCAAGATAGCAGGGATTACTCCAGACTCTGTTTTAAGACCTTCTGTTGTAACAGACGTACCACACAGGCGAGACGTTTTGTACTTGGTCTAATGTGTGAACTGTTTTGCACATGTGTGTTTAATTATGGAAACTGATTTCTCTTAAAGTTCTCAGTGAATACTGAGGCTGTAGGCTGATGTTAGCCTCTGGTTAGATAAGGTTAAGCACGCAGCGACAGAGGGTCGGCTTGTTTTTTCCTCCCTGGTTTTGGATCATCTGTGTGCTGTGATGAGCCAGACAAACTGGCCTAGGGGAAGGAGTGTTGACAGGATGAAACCACTGTTTTGCAGTGGATCAGTGTGCTGTGCAGGTTTGCTTTGTATACCCTACACAAAAAGAGGTGTAGAAAGGGGCAGAGCATTTTAGCAAAATGCCTGGCTAGATTAACGCAAAGCTGAACTTGCATTGTTGACTTAAAAAAACCTCACGTTATTAGGGATAAACCTGCAATGCCAAATCTTTCCACAAGATGTAGCTGCTGCTCTTTGAAACATTGTCTGTATTAGCCTGGGCAGTGTTTCAGCACATTGCAGAGCTGGAGATTGTCCTTTTCCATAGTTGTGCTTAATACTAATAAGAATTGTTTTTATAGATTCCTGTTGGAAAGGATAAAGACCTGCAAAGTGACGTATGCCAATAGACTACATGTAAATAGTGACAACACTATCTGGAGTTTTTGTGGTCCAGGTACTGAAGTATTATACCATTGTGTGTGCCTTTAGGCAACTGCTGCGTAAGGGAGCACTAGGATCTTCCTTACCTTTCTTTATTCTTTCAGGGTAAAAAAGTTTTCTACTATTCTCTCTGGCTTTCTACTATTTATTCAGAATATCTCTGGTCCAGTAGTTTGCTGAGTGAAGGGAGGAGAGACTTTGAACATATTTTGTTCCATTCCTTGAATATAGCAGCCTTACGGACATCACTGTCCCCAGTCTGCTGATGGGGTGGATATGGAAGTCCAGTAGACCAGCATACCAGGTACAGGTGCTATGGTAGTGTCAGTGCCTGGCAATTCTCATTGGGTCTGATATCATTTGTGTTATCAAGAGTCCTACCTTGTGTGGCCAGTTATTGCCTGTCGATGTTAGATAGTGGAAATTGCACTTCAGTGTAATGTGGAAAGATGGCACACCACACTTCTGCAACACAGAAGTTACAACAGTGTAACCACTGCCTGTGAAATCTGCCTGAGGCTCTCTGGTCTGCTGCTTGTGTCAGCGCTTACAACTGATGTATGTGAAAACCAACGCTTGAGTGGAGTTTGCTGCAAATGCCTGGGCACTGAAGAGATGAGTGAGCAGTTCTGAACATGTGAGTCCCCTCTGTAAAGCTTAACTTCAAAGCATTACCTGGCTTTCAGCTTGGATAACAATATTTTCAGCTTCCTCAAGGTGGGAGAGCTCTGCATTTTTAAACTGCTCAGAAGGAACAGATTTTTCTCTGCAGGTGCAGCACTTAACCTCAAACTGACCCCCCATCTGCAATAATTGAGTATTTTGTAATTCCTAGCTGAAAAGTATTGTTTAAATGTTACCTTCCCTATTTTAAAGAATTGTTCTTTTTACAATGCTTCTAATGCTGGACCCTTCAGAAGAACTCACCTTTGCAGCATACAATATAGTTGACCAGATGCATATTAATGAACCTGTGTGCGCTGCCGTATGCAGAATGCATGTGTGTTCCAGTGGGATTAGTTAGTGTGCGCTGACTGAGATAAGAATCAGGCTGGCTGGTTTGTTACCTTATTGCCATTTACTTACTGAGCCTCATCTGATGTGAAGTGGCCTCGCTGTAAGCAGATGATCGGAGATAAAATTGATACTGCCTGGTGCCTCTGCTCGCCTGGTTTTATTTATTATTTATATGAACAAGTGCTAGGTGCTGTGCAAACAGACGATGGCAATTCTTGCTCCAGACAGCCTGCTCCTGGTTCAAGCATACGGGAGGATGTATTTTATTTCAGAGCTGATTGGGTTGGTTCAAAAATGCTGAACCTGCTTGTGTGTTCTAACAGCCACAGTCTGCTTCTATCAAGGGCTTCCAGAGGTCTGTGCCTTTAACATCTTTTCAGGGCATTTCTTGGGTTCTCTGTAAGTAGATATACATCTGCCCTTGGGCTTTTCTCAGCTGTACTACCGCAGAGTGAATTTGTGCCGTGTACCTGCACTCGTGTTGGTCAATCTCTTCTGTGATGGGACTTTTTCTTCTCTTGGGCCTCCAAAGCAAACATAACTATGTAGCCTTGCCTGCATGGTCCAAAGTCACCTTCTTTCCAACCATTTCTACTCCTGTTCCACCAAAACCAATTTTCAGCAGAACACTTGTCGTGGTCCAAGCACAGGCTAATCTCTTGAACGTTACAGATTTTGGTTCAGAAGCTGTGGCTTAAACCCTGCTGGAGTCAGGGAATGTCTCCAGATTGATCCTAGAGTCAGTGGGTTGGATTCTGACCAACTTTCTAGTCCTTTTGCGCTGCTCTGACAGCACAGAGTAACTAAAGAAATGCCATAGTTTGACACAGGGGAGTTTAAACCGTGTCATCTCTGTGTGAAACTGGAACCAGGCAAGGGCTGAATCAAACTCTGTGACCCCAGCTGGACATCTGAACATACAGCTTCACTTCTAAGGTTGCAGTTTATACCTCCAAAGCAGATATAACTCATCTTTTTTCCCCTCCCTCTTTTAAAAATTTAAATTGCACAGAAGAAATACAGAGAAATAATGGACTACCTCCTATTTTTCCTCAGTTTAGAGGATGGATTTGTTTCCTTAACCAGAAAGCAACAAGGGAAATTAATACTATGTTTCCATTAGAAAACAAGCTTATAAAGCATTTAACTTCAGCATGTTGTCTCTGGCTGTATGAGGGGCTCTCCATCTTTTCAGAAGTCATTAGATCATTACATGACCGATCTTTTTATGGCTTTGAAATACCTGTGTGGTTTTGACTTTGTCAAATGGATCTGTCACAGGATCTAGTTTCTTACAGATTTCTTTTC
Organism: Pterocles gutturalis; assembly: GCF_000699245.1. Classification (NCBI taxonomy): domain Eukaryota; kingdom Metazoa; phylum Chordata; class Aves; order Pterocliformes; family Pteroclidae; genus Pterocles; species Pterocles gutturalis. The sequence goes on along the minus strand of NW_010110055.1, from coordinate 83,365 downwards.
CTTTCCAGTACACCTAGTGCAGACAAACTAAATCCTCTGCGGGAGTGAAAGGGAAGGAAATTCCTTGCAAGTTTCATACTATTTTTCATAATAGTGCCAGTAAAATTAGCTGCAGTTTCCACCAGATATTTGCTTTTCATTGCTTGCTGACAGGTTTTTGCCAGTGATGTCTTGCTGTTTGAAAGTCTCTCTAGTGGTTTGCAGACTGAGAACTTGCGTCAGACCCTGATTTTTCTCTCTGTTGGGAGAGTTCCCCAGTGGTGAAGTTATTCTGTCCTTAGGAGGGTTATGGTGTAACTTTATCCATCTCTATGGAGTCTCTCCTGGCTCTTGGTGTGTGAGAGGACAGTCCCTTGGCTGGTGTCACCTGTCAGAGCACTACAGGAGTTGATGGAGCTGGGGACTGGCTTGTCTGACAATGTTTGTGTGATAGGTCTCAGCAGCCCAGAAGCAGCTGTGACCGTTTAATGGGGCTAACTCATGTCATGGGTTGCAGCAGAGCACCAAGTGTGCTCACATGTGTCATGTGGTTTGTTAGGCTTGAGGAAAGAGTCACTGGGGACACAGACGTGTGGCAAATCTTCCTCCCTGCACCTCTTAATCCACTTAGGCTTGCAGTGCAAGACTGGGAGGAAGACCTTCAGACCCTTCCAATACTCACTTCTCTATTGTCTTAGTCCCAAACTTGGTGTCTATCCCACTTGTACAGTGCCAGGAGCAACTTCAGACACTTGTGGAGGAAATATGGCAGGATGGCATGGAGCTGTCTAATGAATCATTTAAACTTTTTATTCTATTTCTGTTTTCCAAGCTTGCTGAGGAATATTGCATCCTGGAGCCCAGTTAACTGCTTTACTTTTTGCTTTTTCATTTCTTTTAATGTCTTAAATATAAGATTGCTTTTTATTGTCTGATTTAACTTGGTCCTCAAGGAAATAGTTTCCCTGCAGCACTGTGTCATTTTTTAAAATTATTTTTTCCAAATCAAGAGCCTACGTTGCTCCCTCCCAACACAAGTAAATGTCGTGCCTCTCAAGTTCAATCACCCCATTTCCTTTTGTACAAGTTCTTCAAGCTGGTTCTCTGTTATCGACCCCAGCCAAAAAGAGAGCAAAGCGAACAGAAAGTGATGCTGGCTTTGGGGACCAAGCAGCACATATTAATCTGTGTGAATGGGCTGTGTGTCTCAGAGGGCAGGAGGGTGCCAGTCAGGCCTCAGTGGTGAGAGAATACAAATGTTTTACATTAATTTCTTGTCTGGGATTTCTCCCCAGTTTAAGTGAACAGGTAAAACAGGAAAAACCCCACCATCAGAGGTAGACCCAGGAACTGAACGTTTTTCGTCATGCAGGAAGTTGCACTGCTTGTCTGTCTTCGGCATTTAAAACAACATCCCCTGCCTTTCCTTCCCTTAGGAAACCCAACAGAACTGTGTTTGGGAGGCAAGAGATGAGCGTTACCCCTGCTTGCACTGAGGAGTTGTGCAGGAGCCCATGCCTGGCAGCTGATAATTTTATTTATAATTGTGGCGCCACGAATCACTGTTCCATTTGAAAGCATCGTCTGTGTTACAAGGGAGAACTATGTTTGGGTTGGAAGAGAGGTAAATACTGGTCTAAAAATAGATCCTCAGCCTAGCTCCTAAACTGTGCTCAGCAAAGCCAGAGAGACAGAGGTGTAACAGCTGCTTTGTTTCCCCAGTCACCGTATCATCTGCTGCTCTCCTGATTTTATTGCTGCTATTCACCATGGCCCCCAGAGCCTAGATGCAGAAAGTCATTGGATATAATCCATAATATTAATCAATAATGTTGTTTATTGGGTCGTGCAGTAACGATGGGGTTTAGTCTGTTGCAGGGCATAATGGTGTAGGTGACGGGAACTGAATTTGAGTGCTGGGATCAGATGCTGACTAGCACCGTGCTCTTGGAGAAACACTTTGGGGGTGGTTTCTCTGTGCCTCTGTTTCCACTAGAGATTAACAATGCCTGCTGCTTTTTCACAATGCACTTGGAGACTTTGGGTTCTAAAAGCTGAGTGTGTTACTAATATTTTCCATCTGATGGGCAGCCTGGAGCTGGCAGTTCAAATTTTAGCTGCTCAGATCTCGTGATAGAAAAGCTGCTGTTCCAATAAATGAACTAATTAACAATGAAGCATCACATCTGGTTGAAAAATCTCTGCTGTAGTTTCTATGGAGATTTCTGTAAATAAATAAAATCCTTTCCAAAACAGTGTTTTGATCAGCAGTTGTTTCCAAACAATGGAATTTATATCTGGGTCCCAAATCTGAATTCTCTAGTCCCACGGGAATCCAGGATATCAGGGCTGGTGGATTTGCTGTGGATTTAACTCTTTGATGTAGGTGAGGTACAAGAACTCCCCCTTCCAAATAGAAAACCGATTAAAGCTGATCTGTCTCTTTTTGCGTTACCCCTGACAAGTGATGCAGGAGCTGATTCTGTTCATAGTGCAGTGGCACTCTAAACCAGACAGTGCAGTAAACATCACCCAGTTACAATGAGAAAAATGTGCTGCTTCTAAATAAAACCAGAAACAGCCCAATGTTGTCTGTAAAATAAGGGCTTTTCAGGAGTCTGTAAGTGGTGGCCGCTGCTAGGACCCTGCAGTCAGTTCCAGGAGTGAGGCAGAAGCTTCTTTTGGGCATCCTGGAGGACTGGCCATCGCAGAGCCCCTAGCAGCTGATGCATTATCGATCGCCGTTTATACAGCTGGCACCAACAAATCCATTGCTCAGACTTGTGGCATTTCAATATTTGGAGTGACTCAACACAAGAACTGAGTGTTACTGACCTCTTTCTTGTGCCCAAGGTCCTTTCAGTGACAATTATGCAAGGCAGAGCCTGGAGTCAGTTCGTCTGCCAGGGGTCTGTTGTACATTCCTCCTCTCATCTTTTACCATAAAAATCATCTGAGGAGCCCTGGGAAAGCACTTGTGCTTTTGGCTTAGATAACTACAGAACGCAGAGGCTGAAGGAGGATACCGGTGGTGACACCAGTGATGTGGGACCAGGTGACTGGGTAATGTGGGTGACTGATCAACAGCTAGACCAGGTGTGAATGTACCAGGAAATGTCCTTGGTGTGGACTGAGAATATGATGTCCGTTCAGACTGCACACAAAAAATTAGGCAGTGTCTCTGTATACTTGAGAGTAAACACTGACTGTGTTTGGCTGTCTTCT